>NW_020664550.1:3904712-4122016 GCF_002925995.2 Terrapene triunguis | reverse complement strand
AGGGCTGTAGTAGGAAAGCGTTCCCCCATGCAGTTGGCTGCCTGCACCGTTTTTCCACAGGGACGCCTGTTTGTGAGAAATTGAGACGGGAGTACTAGGGGAGTGTCAGTACTTGAAGATTGGTCTTGTGGGTAATATACTAGAGCAGGGATACTCAGACTGAGGCTCGAGAACTGCAAGTGGCTCTTTTATGCGACTCCTTTCTCTTTGGAGCACATGATGTTAAAACACCATGTGATTTAATGATTAACCAATCAGGAGGCTTTTACTATGTTATTAACCAATTGTAGAATATTTGATCAGTCATGTTGCTGTGAGGATAATTAGGGAGAGAGAGTAAATGAAGCAATGAATTGGCATTACTGTGGCTGTTTTGGGTAATGTTGATCACTAATTGGGCTCCTGAACCACTGAGGGTCTGTAGTAACATATCAGTCAAGACCACCTGGGTTCAGTTCTCAGTTCTGCAATAAGTTTGCTGATTGACTTTAGGCATAAGAACAGCCATACTGGATCAGACCAAAGGTCCATCTAGCCCAGTATCCTGTCTTCTGACAGTGGCCAGTGCCAGGTGCCCCAGAGGGAATCAACAGAGCAGGTAAACATCAAATGATCCATCCCCTGTCGCCCATTCCCAGCTTCTGGCAAACAGAGGCTAGGGACACTATCCCTGTCCATCCTGGCTAATAGTCATTGATGGACCTGTCCTCCATGAACTTATTTAGTTCTTTTTTGAACCCTATTATAGGCTTGGCCTTCACAACATCCCCTGGCAAAGAGTTCCACAGACTGACTGTGTGTTGTGTGAAGAAATATTTCCTTTTGTTTGTTTTAAACCTGCTGCCTATTAATTTCATTGGGTGACCCCTGGTTCTTGTGTTATGAGAAGGCATAAAGACTTCCTTATTTACTTTCGCCACACTTACTTTCTCTGTGCCTCGGTTTCCCATCTGTAAAAGGAAATATTCTTTCTTTTCCTCACCCGTCTGTCTTGTTTATTTAGACTGTAAGTTCCTTGGGACAGGGGATGTCTCTTACCATGTGTCTGTACAGCACCTACCCCGATGGAGCCCCCTAGGCCCTATTATAATGCAAATCATAACATTGAATAATAGTCCCTACAGTGATTCCAGCTTGAGAGCTGCACCATTTTCCCCACAATGACCCGTGCTGGGAGAAACTGACTGGCTGTGAGATGTTCCTATGTCACCAGGCACTGTGCTTTGCCATCTTTCCATATGGCTCTGTCTTTGCTCCCTAATGATGAAGACTCCCCACAAAGCCAGTAGGGGCAAAGTCACTTTTCAATTTCCAAAGGACGATTTTTTAAAAAAAAAAAATTGTCCATTTCCTTTTTAAAAAACTATTTACAGAAATAGCTCGTGATTCATCAAAATATTTTCGCTGAACATATAAAACAGTGGGGTCATTCACTCAAAACCTTGCAAACCACATTCCCTCCACCTCTCGCCCCATCCCGCCCCGAACAGAAGGATTTGAGAGTGTCATTTTGTTTAGAGGGTTTGTGTGCACACAAAGAACGGTAATTATGTAGACAGATCAGTTATGGCATTGGCCCTGCTCAAACACAACTCAGCCTATTACAACTCCTCTCTGTATTGAGACGTAGACTGAAATGTACGGCACCATTCATGGGAGGTTAACCGCTTTGCTGCAGTGTGGTTTCTCAGCTGGCATGGGTTTGGTTTTGTTTTTTCTCTCTCTTTTTAAACTGAGAAGAATTTGCCTCTGGTTAGGTCTAGAGCGTGTTGCAAAACATCCTGTAAAATGAAAAGTCAAGTCCTGTTGCTAAATTTTTGTGAAGAATGGAAGGATCAGATTCTCAGCTAGTGTAAATCTTGACTCATACATTGACTTTGATGGAGTGACACTGATTTATACCAGCTGAAGATGTGGTCCAGAGGAGGAAATCTTCCAGGGTGATAAGTTGCAAAATACCACCCTGAAGTAGAAGGGAAAGACAGTCTTGTGACTAACTCACTGCTGGGTGCTGGGATAGCTGCGCTTAATTGAGCTCTGCCACAGACTTCCTGTGTGGACTTAGGCTAGTCACTTATGCCAAAATTTGCAAACGTGTCTATAAAGTGGGCCTCCTAAATAAGAGGCCTAGTTTTCTGAGGTGTGAGCACCTGCAGCCTCCACTGGCTTCAGTACGATTAATTGGTCCATTTTTGTGGGATCTGTCTTCGCTGCAGACTTAACTCAGCTCTTACTCAGGTGTTATCCCGAGCCCCCCTCCGATCCACACACACAACCCTCTGGCCTGAGTGAAGTGGTGTTTTCTACCCCAGCTAGCTGGCCTGGCTGGGACTGTAGACCTACCACACCAAGTGATCTCCCTCGGGCTGGTAACCCACCCAGGATGAAGGCTAAATCACTCAAGTACTCAGAAGGACAGAGAGTTTCTCCCACAATTCACTGGGAAAGAATCCTAAACCGGCTCAGCTTACTACAGCACAAAGGACCACACAATGTGCCTCCAGAAACCCTAGCGAAGCACACTGGGGAGCATAGCATCAGAGAGGACAAAGTAACTCAGGCCGGGCTGTGCAGTGTGGCAGGCTAAGATCTGGATGCTGGTCACTCTGAGTTAATTCTGCAGTGAAGACAGATCCCTGGAAAATCCCACTGCTTATTTAGGCAGCCGAGTATGGATGTAGGTGTCTAACATTACTCACCCCAGATTGCAACTTTTTCTTTCACATCTTTGCCCTTTCATTTCCCCACCTATAAAATTGGGATAATATTCACCTGCCTCGGTTGCCAACAGTCCCTTATTTCTTCATCTCTGTACAACAAGATCAGGAATTGCTGAGTGCCGCAAAAAGCAGCAACAAAAACTCCTGCTGAATGTAGGTGAGTGCTGCTTATTATTATTATAAATAATGATAATTAATACTATCGGGAGGAGGGGTGGGGCAGAGATGCTAAGAAAACAGTCCCTTATTTTTGAAATACAATGTTGGCAATCCAACGTAGTAAGGAGTGGCAAGGTTTGGTTTGTTAATAGTTGGGAAAGTGCTTTGAGATCCTTGTGTAATATACTTGACAAGTGGGTTACCCATCCCGCTCTGTGCCTGCTCCACGCAGCATGGCCGCCTGCCACAATTGCCAGCTAATGCACTGAGGCCTTATTTAAACGTGGCTGCAGCTACGTTCTGCTCCTAGAGAGACAGGCCCTCTAGAGTCTATGGAATGTGCAAAACCACAATAAAGGAACGTCACAAGTTGTCCTCTGTATTAAACAGGCGCAGGTGCCCAACTCAAGTGTTTGGGATTTTTAAACCCCTCCCAGTAGTAGCTGAGCAGGTGTCCGTGTTGTTACAAGAGCACTCCGTGTCTGTACTGCTGTAAATAGCTAGTGCATCGGAAATGCACCTGTAGGTGGCGCTCAAGAACACGTGCCACTGGTCGTGGATTTTGTAGGACCAATAAAGTTTGTTGTTGCTGTGCGCTGCAGATGGCTTCCTTTATGCCGCTCATAATACTCATCACAAAACCAGCAGGCGCATTGGCACTGATTAGCTCCTCTTTGCAGGCAGCGAAAAACACCCCAAGCAGCAAGTGCGAACTCCATGGAGCAGTACCGCCTCTCTCTCTCTGAATAGGCCATTGCAGAAGAAGCTGTGTTAAGACCAAGAAGTGGGTGTTTGATCAAGACGTTACTGACAGATGTCCAATACAGGGAAAAAAAAAAAAAAAATCCTCTCCGCTATCGGGGGAGGTGATTTAAATTAATCTACTCTGACTTCCATCTTGAAGGCCTTTATTTGTGTGTGTTGTGTAATTGGCTGAATTAGTTTGTGGTTGATACTGTGTTTTGTTTTGTTTTATTTTTAATAAGGGAAGATGGAACCATAGCCACTGAGAAGAGAAGATCCTGACCCTAGTCATGGGCTGTAACTCTAATACATGCCAGGTGACTACGACCAGGAAACCCAATGTAGTCCTTTGTTACAGGTTTTGGTGTTGAGAAGGAAATAACCTCTAAGTATCTACTTGGATTTCTTAAGAAAATGCTTAAATGTTAGCAATTAGAGCTGGTTTAAAAACAATCAAATCAGTTCTGTGAAAATTCTGGCGATCATTATAGTTCTCAGTTTTCTATATGGAACTGATTTCTTTCTTTCTTTTTGTTATTGTTTAAAAAATTCTGTGGCGTGTTTTTAATTGATTTTGAAATCTAATTTTGTTTTTGTTTTGAAAATATTCAGTTCTGAGCCCACCCCTGCCCCATATGACTAAATCTGCCAATCAAAATTAATAGTTGAGTAGGGAGGAGGGAACTACCACAAAAAAAAAAAAAAGGGTGGGGGGGAGAAAAAAAAAAAGCCTGATTAAATTAAAACTGAAAATGACCAGCAGAAATTTTCACTGAATAACAGAATTCCAGAAGCTGGGAATGGGAGACAGGGGATGGATCGCTGGATGATTCCCTGTTCTGTTCATTTCCTCTGGGGCACCTGGCATTGTCCACTGTCGGAAGACAGGATACTGGGCTGGATGGACCTTTGCTCTGACCCAGTAGGGCCGTTCTTATGTTCTTATCAAAATGTTTTCAAGAAAATTTTCATTTTTGAAAAAAAAACCTTTTTATTAGAAAGATTTCAGTCTACCTATTCAACGTAGGAAAGAAATGGTAATAAATGAGACAACTACATTATCTAACTGGCTTCCATATACCCTTTCTAGTTGCTGTTCTTCATCCAGAATCATCAGGTGCAGGCTAGAACATGGTTTGCAACAATGCTATTGCCTTTTCCTCTTCTCAGAAACTTCTAGCTAATACGAACAGACCAAACATCTGGTAGTGTCATTAACACACATGTAAGGTACTCAGATAATTAACCCTCTAGCTGCCGGGGTAAAATGTGATGCCTGGGCCACACCATGTTGGCCACACATGTTGCGGTGTCAGGTAGTTTTGGGAAGTGCTAGTCACTCCCAGGTAACCATCATAATAACACTGGCATTTTTATGAGAATCTTCAAGTGTAATCTACTACACTGCGACTGTAGCTTTTTGTTCTAATACCCTGGCTTAGTGTGTTAATGAGAGGCTCCTGTTAAGCTGTGTGTATGTGCTGGCTGTGTTTCCCCTCCTGCTGCTGATTGTAATGGAGATAGAGAAGAAAGCTTTGACTCCAAATGCCTGTGGGCAAATACTTGGAGAAGGGTGGGTGGGAGGAGGGCGTTAGGTAGAGTCTAAGACAGCGTAGGGGATGCAGAGTGGACTCTGGTGTGGACCATAGGAAACAAACCTGACTTTGGCCTTTACCAGCCCTGGCTCGCTCTGCTCCACCCCTAGAGCTGGGATCTTCAGCCTGAATAAGCAGTTTGTCTATGGAAGGGGGGTGACTCGTACAGAGGGGAGCAACTGGTGTGGGGAGCTCACCCCAGCCGCGGTGTGAGGCAACTCCGTGCGTTGCTGGATGACCTGTCTCATTCCTTGTGTGTCTTACTGAATCCACTGTCCATCCCACCCTTATTATTTATTTCTATTACAGCAGCATTTAGAGGCCCCAGCTGAGATCAGGGCCCCATCGTGCTTGGGGCTGTACATTCATAGTGAGACAGCTCTTACCCTAAAGCGCTTGCAGTCTAAATAGATAAGGCAGACAACGGGCGTGAGGGAAACTGAGGCACAGAGCAGGGAAGTCCCCCAGCAGGTCAGTGGCAGAGCCCAACTCTCCTGATTCCCAGTCCATTGCTATATCTCCTGGACCACTCTCCCTGCCCCCGCCCTAGCACCTCCAGCCCTTTCCCATCCATACGTGGCCGTTTTCCCCTCGGTGACGGATTTAGTTGTTTCCTCTCAGTTAGTGCCTCTGCTTTGATGTGGCAGAATGATTTCCAGCTGCCTCGCAGGGCTGTCTTTTACTCTGGGAAACCCACTGGAAATGTCAGGGCTGGGGTGAGGTGGCTGCTTCCCAGGCTGGCTTTCCGTTGGGGGTGGGGTGTAGGGGAGAAAAGCATCATGTGCCAGAACCTGGCTCTGACCCCCGTGCTCTACACACTGTGAAGCTGGGTTGCCCTGAAAATTCCTTCCTGTCCCCATTCCCTCAAAGCCAGATCTTCAGCTGTGTGAGGTTATCGGCCGGGCCATTCCTTTGTCTGTTCCTGCTCCCGTCCTTCTCCCTGTGCTTTCCCAAGCCTCTGTGACATGCTCTGGATGTGCCCCCAGGGAGTGTGCTGGGCTTCCTGCTGGAATTTAGAGCAGCCTTTAGATCAGATAGCAGAATGACAGGTGTCTTAGATTAAGTTAGATGGAATGAGGGTGGAAAGGGGAAGGCTGCTTTAAACATGTTTCATAGGAGCAAATCCTGCCCTAAGCTACACCTTTGTATCACCATGAAATTGAAGCAGGATCGCTGGGAGGAAATCAGGAGAGAAATCATTTGGAGTCAGTGGGGAAAACCATTGGAAAATCAATGGGGAAATCATTTGAGATCAAGGGGGGGCGGAATCACTGGGAAACCGTGGGGTGGCTTAGATGTGGCCTGTGATGTTTTTTAAGCCCTAAGAAAACTAGTTTTAGTTCTTTTTCTCACGGCAGTGTGAACTGTAAAGAATCAATAGGGAGCTGCTATCCGCAGAGGGTAGGCCACTCGTGGGTTCAAGGCAGACCCTCAACAGAGCAGCTTTCAGGATAATATTGTTTCCCCTATTCTAACAAAGTTTCTGGTTCCATTTTTGAAGAAAGCAACTTTCTGATTGTTTTTTTTTTTTTACTGCTCATATGACCCTCTATAATACTGTCTTACATTTACATAACACCTTTGGTTCCAAGGGATCCTGAAGCACCAGAGTTTACACACAGTGTTCAAGGATCACTTCACCACCGCTGCAGGCATGCAGGTAGCCTGGGTCCTGTGAGATAGGACAGGATGTGAGAAATGCAGCTCCCATTTGAATGGATGACCCAGGAGGAGATTTTCAAAGTCGCTGCAAGGTAAGTTCTAGAACGATCATGAAATTGGGATTCCATTTCAATGTCCCCTCCTGCTGTTTTGAGAGCTTCATCATGAGACCGAGCTTTCTGCTGAGCCGGAAATGCTGCTCTTAAAGAACTGAGAAATGGTTGGAACGGACGACTTGGCATCTGGACTCTCAGCGAGTGTTCCAGCAGGACTCCTGGGTTCTTTTCCCACCTTTTGAGGAAAGAGTGGGGTTCGCTAATTAAAGCAGAAACCTGGGAGTCAGGAGCTGGGGGTTCTGGTCCCAGTTCGGGAGGGTGTGTTGTCTGGTGTTTGGAGCAAAAGGGTAGGA
Organism: Terrapene triunguis; assembly: GCF_002925995.2. Classification (NCBI taxonomy): domain Eukaryota; kingdom Metazoa; phylum Chordata; order Testudines; family Emydidae; genus Terrapene; species Terrapene triunguis. The sequence continues at coordinate 4,114,727 of NW_020664550.1, read as the reverse complement.
GTTGGGTCTCCTGAGGCCTATTCCCAGCCCTGCCACTGATCTGCTGTGTGACCTTGGACAGCCGGGTTAATCCCTCGGTGCTTCAGTTTATCCATCTGTGAAACAGGGATAATAACACTTACCCACCTCACAGGAGGGCTGTGAGGACTTAATTAATGGTTATCAAGTGCTCAGATGAAAGGTGCTAAGATGATAAAGATGATAGCTGCAAAGTATCATTAAAAAGACGCTGAGCGCACCCAGATTCATCTTGGCATAAATAAAGAACTGTCAGGGCCAAAGGAAAAAACCCAGTGGATTCGCCTGCTTGTCAGCATGAATCTTACAAGCGGAGGAAAGTGCAGTACTGACATTTCATCATCAAAGCGTCGGCCTTCGTTCTCATGGACCTGGGCCACTTCCCATCTGTAGCTACCAGGAAGCAGTAGGGTGGAGTGAGGGTCCCGTATATCCCCCCTGGGGGGAGCTTGTGCTCTGATGTTGGTTATGAAGCCCCCCGCCCTGGCAGAAATGGGAGGAAAGTGGTGGATGTTAAGACATGGGGGCACCGATAAGCAAACAGGAATGTGCTCCTGCCAAAGCACAGGGCTGACCTGAACCTAGGGTGATTCAGAGGCGTGCTGCCTCATAGTCAGGAAATCCAGGGCACACCCACTGAGACATGCTCAGCCGTCCCAGCGCCCCGGGTGTCACGACTCACGAGCGAGGCCAGCTCCCCTGTTGTAGCTGTTTGAAACGAACCCTAGTGGAAAACTGGCTGGGTCTTTATGGCGAGTGCAGAGGCTGGCCGGAGCGGTGTCAGGTCAGAGGAATAATACGGCCACTGTTTCAAACACCAGGGGTTTCTTAGCTCGGATAATAATGTTTCTCTTGTTGGGCTTGTCTGTTTAGATTGTAAACTCTTCAGGGTACGCCTTCTTTCTCGCTCTGTGTTTGTACAGCCCCTAGCACAATGGGATGCAGACTTAGCTGGTGTTTTGGGTGCTGCTGCAATACCAATGATAAAGCAGTGCTCTCCAATTAGGATAGATCACTAATGAGTGATCAACTTTTGCTAGTTTTTTTTTTTATGAACCACCTTGTAGAATTTAATAGAGAATTCTATCACCACGAAGGACAGTTTACAAAACCTCCATAGAGGGGGTCTCATTCTCCATTAGATCCTGTTAGATTTTAGAGCAATTTCATACCCCTGTTTAATTTCTGTACATCTTGGCTGGAATTTTCATAGGAGCCTCAGTGAGTGAGTTACCTTTCAAAACCCCAGCCTCCATCCCTGCTAAATTCTATCCTATTCTTGCCCCTTCTCCTTTAGATGCTTGCGTCCGCAAGGGCACCTCAGACTTTTCTTCCACCAGGAAAGAAATTCCCATGGATTGTGTGCTGAATTAGATCTTATAAAGAGTTTCAAACGCTCTGTGTTGGTTGCCTTCTAGAGTGGAGTTTGGCCGCTTTGGCTGATCTGTGATATTGAGCTCTTTGGGCAGGCCCATAGCCCATGTATATTTGTACTGGCAACAGCAGTTAGTAGTAGTCGTATTTCAGCAATGGCTAGCGATGCTAACAGCAACGGGGCCCCATTGTGCTAGGTGTGGTATATACACATAGAGAGACAGCCCTTGCCCCTGAAGAGTTTAGAGACTAAATACACAAGAGAAAGGATGGGAAGGGAAAGAGGGACATACAGAGGAGACATGACTCACCCATGGTAACAGCAGGGCAGTGGCTGAGGTCCTGAATCCTGGCCAGCACCTTATCCACTGAACCACGCTGATGACTCTCTGTAAATTATAAATCTATGCTAGCCACGACATGGAAACGACACCCACGTGCATTCACACTTACTGACACTGCGTCAATTCTGATTTCATTGACACTGGTTTCAGTCCAGAATAACTCCACTGACGTCACTGGGGTTACTCCAGAGTTACACCGGTGGAGAATCTGGCCTATTTAATAAACTTGGAAATACTGGATTGTCAGGCTCTAGTAGTGTAAAAAGCAGTCTTAAAAAGAATGTGTCGGTACATATTTTATCTAAAAACGTTTCGAAGTCAGTTCCATTAAAGCAAGATATAAAGTAATATCGCGAGTGAGTGTGGAAACAGTAAATACAAATGTGAACTGCTCCTGTAATTAAAATATTACACTAGAAAAGGGAATTTGAGACTTGATTTCATTCTGTCACTTTAAACAGTAATACTGATAACGCTAATCATATTTTGCCCTCCCCATCTGACTATCTCAAAGCCAGCGAGTTAAACCACAAAACCCAATATTGACCTCATTTTGTAGATGGGGAAACTGAGGCACAAAGAGGGGAAAATGACTTGTCCAAGGACAGACGGTGACTTAGTAGCAGAGTCAGGAATAAAATGTGTCTCTCCTGACTTCTGGCCGTGTGTCCTAGTTACATGACAATCCTTCACACAAGAATATGTAGTCGTACTGTAAGTATATTGGGCCACATCTACATCGGTATTTGGGAGCATTACCGCTGGAGGAGACAGGCTATTGTTTCTGTTCATGCAACACAAGGGAGGTTTTGATGACTTTTCGAGTTAGGCTTGCTGTCCCTTTTTGCTTCCTTGCCGCTGTTTGAAAATTCATCCTTTGAGTTTAAAGAAAAACAAATTTGGATTAAAAAATGTGGAGATCAAAGACTTAAGCATTGGCAGAGGGATATATTAAACCCATGTTCGTCCCACATTTCCCTGTTCCCCCCACCATACTTTGACGGCTTGGCTCTACTCCCCCAAAAAAGAAATCAGCTTTTTTTTTTTTTTGTTCCTTTTTAAAGTGGCTTTGTGGATTGTTGTGTCTGTTTGTTTGTTCTCGCTGCTTTTTTTAAATCGTAGTGCCAACCAGCTTATTATAGGCTGCACGAACTCCAAATATCTCCAGCATGAAGGAAACTGGGTAATCAGCCCTGAATGCAATTTCCTGTGTGAGAGACGGGAGGCAGAGCTTAGAGTCTGGAGATAGACTGCACAAACTTGTCCAGTTGTAACCTAACACTGCCCTGAAGAAAGAGCTGCAAAGATAAAGACGTGAAGTGTCCTCTTTATTTGAAAGTGCAGGACAGTCCTGGCAGGGACAAGGCACCAGGAAGGGCATTTTTAAGGAATATGTGAAGACAAAGGAAGAAAGAAAGACAAGTTGAAGAAATCTAGTTGAAGAGGGCTGGAGGAGTGGGGTGTTTGGAGAAGGGAGCAGCTGCAGAGACCTGAAGGAGACCTTCACATGGAGAGGACGATAGGATGACACTCCACTTGTGGGAGCTCCATTAAAGTGTAAACAAAAAAAGTGAGTTTCTCCAATGTGTCTGTGTATTCTTGGGGGTGGGAATTGGCTGATCACAGGATTCCTCAATGCAGCTGGGACTGAAATGTGTCTGGAGGGAAGCTTATGCAGAGCTGGAGTTTCTTGCAGCTGAACAATCAAGCAAACTTTTGTGCATGTGGATGCAGCAGTTGGGGAGAGGTGTCCTGCCCGGGTGAGTTAGAAATCACTTCTTGGGGTTGTGCGATTTCCTTCTTGTCTCCCCACCTAAAGTCTTCATGCTGATTCATTCCATGTGAGAGTTCCTCATGGCTGGGTTGTTTAGCAATCTTCAGTGAGCTTCTCTCTCTCACTGTCTTGCTCTGCATGTGGTGTGTCTGGCAGGTCCCAGTCAGATGTCCCAGGTGAGAAGTGATCTCTCAAGCCATTCTGACTCACTCAATGGAGACCCCGTGCCGGATCAGACACCCTTCCTGCCCACTAGCACAGGTAAGCACAAGGGGCTTTTGTCTCCCTCGCTTTAAACTTACAGGGACTTGTCTCTCTCTGGCCACTGGCAGGAGCCCTAGGCTTCCCTGTTCTTTTTATTTGTTAAGTAGAAGTCTTTGTCCAACTTTCTGGATTATAAGGAGAATTGTAGCTCTTTGTGGCTGAGCACAACGTGAGCTAGATCCTCAGCTGGTGGAAATCAGCATGGCTCCACTGAACTTAAAATAGCTGTGCTGCTTTCCACCAGCTGCCCTGTGTGTATATCCACCACACAATGGGGATCAGAACCCCAGCTGGTGAAAATCCAGGGACGCTAATGGAGCCCCACCAGCTGGTGATCTGTGGGCATGGGGCGGGGGATGGTGCCACTAGGACAAGAAAGTTTGTGTGAAACTTTCCCGCAAAGTTTCTGTAACTTTCCCATTTCTAATGGGACTTCCCCAAGCGCCAGGATCGGTGGGAGCAAGGGCGCTGGAGACGAAAGGTGCTTGCTGAGCTGTTTTCCTGGCTTGGGAAGAGGCGAGGATGTTGGCTCTGCAGGAGCCAGAAGGGTTAAAGAGCAGGCAGACTAAATGGTGCAGAGACTTATTGGCGAGGGGCTCACCTCCAGGCTTAAAGCCCACCGCTTCCTTTCCCATATTTTCTCTCTCTGTCTCTCTCTCTCCAAAGACACTATTGTGCTCTCGCGCGCTGGCTGTGTGGGACGTAACCTCTCCGAAGGGGGGAAAGGGAGTTTGGGTTTCTTTCTGCTGCCTCCTGCCTGGGTTGCAGACCGTGCAGTGGGAGCCCTGATGCAGCTGCACTGGAGCTTTGGCTTCTCACAAGAACTTTTGTCTCCATTCAGTCGCCGCGTGTTCTTGGGCCTGGGCCAGCTCCTTGCGAGATGCAGCTTCCCCCCCACCCTCGCTCTGGGCCCTGATCCTATTAAATTTAATAACATCCTCTAGCCCCTGCTCCGTACCCAGAGAAAGCTGTCTGCTTTATTCCTTCCCCAGATCTGGCTTCAAGCCCCACAATCGGAAGGTGGGGAGGCTCTGGGTTGCTGTATGTAGGGGGGTCCATCCGATACCCATGGACTGGCCATCAGACCCATGGACTGATCAGAGAAGATCAGTGCTCCGATGGCAGACCATGGGGAGACCATCGGGCGGATCAGAGCCTGATCCTGCCACCCTTGCTCATGGCACGTGGCGCTCAGTCCCATTGACGCCTGTAAGATTGCTCAGTAAATGCTCCTCAAAAGGGGTCAGGGCTGCAGAATCAGGCCCTAAATAAGTGGGTTCCCTGGATCCCTGATTGCCTCCATCTCCTCCTCCCACCTGGAGCAAATCCAGTGAAATTCCACTACCCGTGAGAGTCCTGCTCTCTTTCCATGCATCGTGCTGTGTTAGCTGCAGTGTGCTGGCTCTGAGAAAGCCTCCTCTTGGAATGTAGCTATTGTGCGTGGGGAGGGGAATCAATTTGACCAGAAGAGGTTTCCAGGCTACTAAATGATGACTCTTCGCCAGCTGACTCTGAGCGAGTTGTTGTATACGTAATAAGCTCTCCTGTAATTTAATATTACCTGCTGTAGAACTCTAACGCTATGTGAAAGTTGTCCCGTTGTTGTTATTATGGCAACACCATAATGCCTTCATTTGCATTTGCCGTAATGAGAATGTTGATTGGGCCGGAGTCTTTGGCTTTTTCCGGGGGATGTCACGCACAGTTGGAGGACCTCCATTGTCAGCGCAATTGGCTTCCGCAGATATTTACATGGAGAAACTACACTGAAGGGCAGATTGAGAGGAATGGGTCAGAGCAGGAAACTGACAGCGAAAGGTGAAACAGCCTATTGTGTGTGCTGTCAGAGTGAGACACAAAAGAGGCCAAATTAATTCCTGGTGTAATTCCACTGATGGACTTATTCTGCAATGTGCCAGGGCCCAGATTTCAGAGAATACATTCCCTTGTTGTGTTCCCCCAACATTTCCAACTTTTCCACTTCCTGTCCCAAACTCTTGTGTGTTGTTGCTGTTTGCTGTTCAGCGGCTGACATGTTCCACCACAGAGGTGGCTGCACCACAGGGAAGAATTCTGTGCATCAATGGCCACTGTTTTCCACCCCAGAGGTGGATTCATTTCAGTGGTGGGTGAGCAGTCCATAACAACCTCTGCAGGGCTAGGTGGGTTTTACTCGGGAAGTTAGCCCGAGCCTCCGCTGGTGCCGCAACATCTACACAACTATTTTGAGCGCACTGGTGCAGTTCTGTCTACACTCGGCAGTCTGTGATGGAGCAAGTACTTGAATCCAAGTCTGCAAAGTCCCATGCTAGCACCACTGGGTTCCATCTCTTTCACAGCCTGCTCTTGGGGCCTGGGACTTTGGCCTAGATCTAGGTTGCTATGTAGCAGAGGTTCGACAGGGCAAGAGTTCTCAGCTTTCAAAACACCAGAAGCTCCTACCCCTGTTTGAAAAGGCACCAAGTGCCACTGCTTACTGGGAGACGCTCACTGGTCCATGCAGAGCCAGAATTCCACCGAGAAGAGTCCATTCCTGCTCTTTGCTGAGGACTGAGGTGAGATGTTTGTTGTTTTTTATCCATCAGGGTAAGAGCAGCTGCTCCTTGCGGCCTTTCCCTTTGCAGGATTTTCATCCTTGTTTGGAGGGCACTCCAGGGATGGCATCCAGTTTGTCCACACAGTGTTGTTTGCTGAAACCTTGTCTCTTGGGAAGTTTCATTTGAAGATTCTGCCTCCCTGTTCCTACACCTAGGATTTGATCATGGGGATTTGAACCCAATAACCCTTTCAAATATAATTAAGGAAGCCAAATTAACTTGGTGAGATTGAGTTGATAAAATAGGTGGGGAAACTGAGGTGCACGGAGGCTCAAGGCGAGCGAACCTGTGGCAGAGCTGGGGACAGAATCCAGGTCTCCCCACTCTTAGTCTCATTCCTGACTATGGAGCCGTGCGGTTTCTACCTTGTGAAAAATGACGTGACCTGGATATTTCTTCTGGGATCTCTGTCCCCGCTCTTAGTAGCCATCTCTGAAGATGGATCCCAGGTTATCACAACCTTCTTCTCACCACAGGGAGGGCTGGACCCAGGTACCTAGGTACCATCAAAGCAGCCCCTTTGACAGGGCCGCCCAGAGGAGGGGGCAAGTGGGGCAATTTGCCCCAGGCCGAGCCCGGGCCAAGAATCCCTTTCCTGGCTAGAGGCGCCTTTTTAATTTTTACTCACCTGGCGGCGGTCCAGGTCTTCGGCGGCATTTCGGCAGCGGGGGGCCCTTCAGTGCTGCCGAAGACACGGAGCGAGTGAAGGACCCGCCGCCACCGCAGACTCGGAGCGCCGCAGCGGGTGGTGCCTTTTTTTATGTCCACTCCCCCGCTTTGCCCCAGGCCCCCTGAATCCTCTAGGCGGCCCTGCCCTTTGAATTACCAAGGGACAGCGCTAGAGAAAGATGAGAATCCGCTGGTTTCATGTCCAGCAGTGAATGAGTGAGCACAGGCAGTCCATACTCAGATGCCACCTTCATATGGCAGCATGTTGGCTCATATGGGCCAGTCTTTCTATGACCTTACTTTAGCATGAATACCCTATAGACTTTTCTCTTTCTCCATCACTTCCCTAGAGCTGATTGGAAAATATCAGTTATTTTCTCATGTGGCATTTAGGGGCAAAGAAAATCTGGGCCTTTTGGTTTTTGGTTTTTGAAGAGAATTTTTAAAAAAAATCTATTGTTTCACCAAAAAAAATCTCCCGTTTCTGATTTTTCATTTCCCTCCCCCTTTTCCAGAATAGAACAAATGGAGGGGACAGCTGGCACAACGTTTGGGAGGGGCTGAAGAAAAAATGAAAAATGTAGAGAAGAAACGAATATTTGGGACAGCTTTTTTTGGGGTGGTGGAAGCCATTTTCCGTCAAAAAAATTGGTTTTGATGGGAAAATTTGGACAAGTTCTACACTCCTCCTCTCTCTCTTTCCCCTGCCCTCTTTCTCCTGGGTACACACACAACTTTTCCTCCCCTCTCTGTCCTATGCACCCCAGATAGTCTCTCTGGCCACTCCACCCGCAGCGTAAGCATCTCACACCCAGTGAGCTCAACTCTGCCCCTGTCAGAGGCTGCCGGTGACTCCCCGGCACAACTGGGAGCAGGCCTTGGCCGACGGTGCTTCGTTTCTGGGCTCTCCGTTGACATCCACTCCCCGGCTTGGCTACAGTAGCCAGCAATTCTGCGGCTTCCTGAGTCTGAGCAGGGGAAAGGGGAGTGTACTTAACATGCGAGCACACACACACACACTGGTTTTTTTGACCATTCACAATGAGTTTGCCCTGAGGTATAACACGGGGCTGAAAGCAGTTTCTGTCTCGAGGCCCCAGCCCAGCCCCGCTGTACCGCAGGCCCAGCCCCTGTGACAGGCCCAGACAATGCCTCTTTCATAGAGGGCGCAGCAGAAGCCTCCCTCAGAGCTCAGCTTCTCTGGAAATGGGAGCTCTGCTGAGCTGGGTTTGCTGGGGCGCAAACCACAGGCCGCCCTGCCCAGTCCATTGTCCTGCCCGTGCCGCAATCAAGATAAATGGAGGAGATGCTGGGACTGGAGGCCTTGTCCACATGGGAGAGTTTTTCCAGTATACGTTTTTCCACTACAGCTCCACTGGTGTAACTATGCCAAAAGAGTGCATCCACACCGCTTTGTTTACGCCAGCTTAAATCTCTTCTCTTATGAATCGTGCAGCTCTGTGCTTTTTCAAAATAACTGCACTCTTGGCACATCTCCCTTGGTGCCCTATTCCACCACTACATTCTCTGCTTCCTGGGATTTTTCTTGTGTTGCACAGTCAGATACCTTCGGGAACCTGCTGGCATCCTGGGACTTGGGGACAAACTATCAAACTTCCATGATTCCTTTCCAGAATCATTTGGTTTTAGCAAGCCAGCACCACTTCCAAACTGCTGTCAGGCCGTATGGGGAAAGCCCGGCTGCTTGGCACAATCCTGACAGTCAGGGATACAAACAGGGTACCCCAGAGGTATTGGCAGTCGAGAATGAGACCTCAGAAATGTTTGCTGTGGGGCATCATATGGGGGAAGCTTATGTAGAGCCGCTGGCTTGCATGTGTGAAGGACTGTGCGTTCCTGAGTGGTCAGTCTGATAGCTTGTCGGTTCTGTCCCCCTGGTTGATCTGTGGACTCGGTGCCCCTCCCTCACCTGAGGGGCGGGGACTTCCGTTGTCTTGGTGGGCTCTGTCCACCTACCCAGACCTGAGACGGGCTGACAACTTGTCCTCCCTGCCAAATTCGTACTTAGGACTCATCTACCTGCAGAGTTGCACCAGTTTAACGCCAGGTGCAGCTTGAAAGCGATTTAAGTTCTGTCTACACGGCAGTTGGCGGTGTAATTTCCAGCTCGGGTGGATATATTCGTGCCCTCTCGGATTGAGCTCGCGTGCTAAAAATAGCAGCGTTGCTGCAGCTGCACAGGTGGCAGGACAGCTAGCCACCCCAAGTACATCCCTGTCTGAAAGCTTAGGCATGTCTTCGCACGGCTGGCCCATCGCACGGCCCATGCAGCCACGACTACACTGCTATTGTGTACTAGCATGATCCAAGCTAGCACTGGGATAGACTCATGGATTCCAAGACCAGAAGGGGCAATTATGATCATCTTGTCTACCCTCCTGTATAACACAGGCCAGAGGACTTCCCCAAAATATTTCCTAGAGCAGAGTTTTTAGAAAAACAGCCAGTCTTGTCTTGATTTAGAAATTGCCAGTGATGGAGAATCCACCACAACACTTGGTAAATTGTTCCAGTGGTTAATTACTCTAACCATTAGACATTTTCGCCTTATTTTCAGTCTGCATTTGTCTAGCTTCAACTTCCAGCCATTGGATTGTGTTAGACCTTTCTCTGCTAGACTGAAGAGCCTATAATTAAATCTGCGTTTCCTGTGTAGATACTTACCGACTGTAATCAAGTCACCCCTTAACCTTCTCTTTGTTAAACCAAATAGATTGAGCTCTTTCAGTCTATCAGGTAGGTTTTCTAATCCTTTAATCAATCCTTGTGGCTGTTCTCCGACCCCTTTCCAATTTATCAACCTCCGTCTTGAAATGTAAGCACCAGAACTGGACACAATATTCCAGTGGCGGTTGCACCAGTGCCAAATACAGAGGTCAAATAACCTCTGTACTCCTACTTGAGATTCCCATTGATACAGCCCAAGATCACATTAGCTCTTTTGGCCACAGTGTCACACTGGCAGCTGATTATCCAACCCACCCCACCCCCAAATCTTTTTCAGAGCCTCTGCTTCCCAGGAGAGAGTCCCCTATTGTGTAAGGATGGCCTACATTCTTTGTTCCTAGATGTACACATTTACATTTAGCTGTATTCAAATGCATATTGTTGGCATGTGCCCAATTTGCCGAACCATCCAGATCGCTCTGAATCAATGACCTGGTCTCTTCATCATTTACCACTCCCCCAGTTTTTGTTTCATGTGCAAACTTTATCAGTGACGATCTGATGTTTTCTTCCAGGTCATTGATAAAAATGTTAAATAGCGCAGGGCCAAGAACTGGTCCCAGCAGGACCCACCTGGAAACACATCTGCTTGATGATGATTCGCCATTTACAGTTCCATTTTGAGACCTATCAGTTAGCCAGTTTTTATTCCATTTAATGTGTGACACGTTAATTATATATCACTCTAGTTTTTTAATCAAAAGTTGTTCAATACCAAGTGACCTCCAGTTCCAGTATAGACCTACCCTTAATTAAACTGGTGCAAACCCATGTATGGATGCTTTTATTTTGATTTAGTTTAAATTGCTTATGTTGGAAGATTATGTAGGACAGTATATAAGGAGTGAAACTACAGAAGGAGGGCCAGATTTCAGGCGGGACCTAGTTTTGTGTGACACTCGGAGTTTAGGAATGCAAACCAGTGGCCAGTCCTCTCAGTATGTAACGTTGGCCTCTCTGCATGCACAAAGCAGGGTCGCCCGGGGGTGCAAGTGGGGCAATTTGCCCTGGGGCCCCGGCCCCCACGAGAATATAGTATTCTATCGTATTGCAACTTTTCTTTATGGAAGGAGCCCCCAAAATTGCTTTGCCCCAAGCCCCCTGAATCCTCTAGGCGTCCCTGGCGCAATGAAGATCTCTTTCTACAACTCTGCCTGCCTGCCATGTCACTTATTGCACAGTTCAGGAACAGGTTTAAACTAAGTGAAAATAAATCTTTTTAAAACTGAATTAAGAGAGCCCACACAAGAGCTGGCACCACTTTAAGTAACTTGATTGCAAAATGTGTGTGTAAACAGCCTCTCAAAAAAAAAATTAGAAACAACCAACCATTTTTTTTTCATTTTGCCCCCCCAAAAAACAATAAAAAGCTTTCTACGCCAAACACCTGACATCTATATTTTGCTTCTCCAAGTTTCATTGCAATTAGTGAAACTGCTGCATTTGTTTAAAATTAAAAAAAAAAATATTCTTTCTGGCATTTTCAAAGATTCCAGTTTCAAAACAAAACAATCCCTCAACTGGGTTCTGCTGTTTGCCACTAGAGTGTTGTGTTCTTCCTCTAGCTTCTAATTAAATTTCCTTTGAAATCGCCTGCCGAGATTCTGAGAGTTGCAGAAACCAGATAACGCCCCTTTTTTCTTTTTCTGGAGTTTTTCATATTTTCCCAGAAGTGTAACAAGATGTGCATGGCAGTTGTGATCTCTCCATCTGTGTCCCCATAGCCTGATCCCTCCTTGGGGGATTTTGTGTCAGGGCCTGCGTTCAACATGGGCCCTATATACGGGACATCGTTCGTTTCTTTCGCGTGCTTTGTGCTTGGGCTGTCCTCTCCTTGGCTTCTCAACACCAGGCTGTATGGGAGGGTAATGGAGATGCCATGACCAAACATGGTCTTCTCGTTAAAGCACTACTGTGCGACTCAGTAGCTCACTTTGCCACACGGTGCCCCATGGCAAGTCACAGCAGCCAATGTTTTCCAAAAGTGGCTAGTCTTTTGGGGTGCCTCCATTTCTGGGGGGCCCTATTTGGAGACATCTTAAAGGGGCCTGATTCCCGACAGAGCTGAGCACCCGGTCTCTGAAAATCATGCCCCTTTAAAGGTGGAAACCCAAAATCATTCATCATTTTTGCAAAGTCTTGGCCTAATTGTGTGTGTGTGTGTGTGTGTGTGTGTGTGTGTGTGTGTGTGTGTGAGAGAGAGAGAGAGAGAGGGAGAGAGTTCCCCGTCTCTAAAATGGGGGTGACAATACTCCCTTTTTCTCACCTTTTGCCTTTCTTATCTATTTAGATTGTGAGCGTTTTGGGGTGGAGACTTTCCCTTACGTGTAGTCTACGCAGCAAAAACAAACCAACAAACAAAAGCAGGGCAGTGCAGATGTTCGCCAGGGCCCTGAAACCCAGTGACAGGAAAGGTCTCGGAGCCCAGGTTCCAGCCTGAGCCCAAATGTCTACCTTGCTATTTTTGGCCCTGCAGTGCAAGCCCCATGAGCCTGAGTCAATTGACCTGGACTCTGAGACTCACTGCTGGGGGGTTGGTTTTTTGTGCAGTATAGATGTAACCTATGAATACAGACAGCACCTAGCACAGTGGGGCCTTGTTCTTGGTTGGGGTAGGTCCAATACAAAAAAGAAGAAGAAGAAAAGGAGAAACACCCTCTCTTTCATCCTCCCCAAACCTTTGCTGAGGTTCTGAAATGTTCTGATACTTGTCAGTGTTTGTGGCTTTTTATTGTCACTTCTGATTTCCAGCTAGGTCTTGTGAAAATCCTGAACCCAAGCCTTGAACCCAGGCTTCAAACTTACAGAGCTCATGGCTAGTCAGATCTGTGGTTTGTTTCAATTCAGAGAGCTAGGGCCAGATCCTCAGCGGGTGGAAACCATCATAGCGCCACTGACTTGAACAGAGCTGTACTGATTGATGCCAGCTGAGGCTCTGGATGATAAATGAATCCAGAAGTAGGTGCAGGTTCCAAACACCTTGAAGTTCAAACCCTGCATTTCAGCTCAGGCCCATCTCAGGCGACAGGAAATATGCGTGCCCAAAAGAACATGCGCGAAGCTTTACCAGGGATGTCTCCAGCCAGCAGCAGAGAAATCTGGTGAGAACTAAGCTTCTCTCATCCCTACAAGGAAGGGAGAGATAAAGGACCTCTGCTTGACCTTTGGCCAGTGCTTTGTAGGTTTCTTTTAATCCCCCAAACTCTGCATAAGGCACCTTACCACCCATATCATTTTGGAATTTTTATTGCCCTCTCTACCCAGGTATACATTCTGTAATGTCTCCTTCCCTGGATAAGGAGGTTGAAGATTAAAGAGAACGCAGTATCAGTAGAGGTCACGGGCTGCAGCGTCTGATGTAGGACAATAGCCTCTTGTGCTGAGCTTTGGAATTTTGTACCCCGGGATGTAAGCACCAAATTGACCACTGTTTACTGTTGGTTTTGCTGATGGGCACCCTTGGACCAGCCTGTTACATTCTGTTTCAGCCGCAGGATAAATAATCTGATTGAAAGAGGAATGCAGAGGCCGGGACTGGGTAGAGTAGGGAATTATCAATGGGAGCTGGAAATTCTCACCTCTTGGGCTAACTCTAGCCCTGCTTGGGAATGACGACTGTTTGGTGCTCTCTATGTATGGCAGGTCTCGGTTCCTAGTGGGCCGGGGTCCTCGTCATGAAATAGCCATCCCAAGTGGCACTGACAGGCATTGCTGGAGACTGAACTGCTCTTTCCTCACTATATGTGGCCGCTCCAGGTCAGGACTCAGGCACGTTGGCAGGGTGGGGAAATCTGGCCCTGTTGCTGTACCTGTTTTGTGGATAAACAGATGACTTCAGGCTGCACAGCCGTCACTCCAGCCTGTCTCGCAACCGGTGTCAATTCTGATGCACCAAGCAAGAATGTGTTTACCCAGTTTGGCAACTTTCAATTCCCTGGCTGAGAACCCAGGTGCAACACGTTCTCAGGAGCAGATGCAAATTTGCACGGAAAGCAAGTTGGACGATTTAAGGTCTCCATGAGAAATGACTTGCTCCACCCAAATGGCCTAATCATTGGACTGCTTTGCAGTCATTAGACCAACAGCTATGTAATCTGTGGCCCATATAGGGTGACCAGATGTCCCAATTTTATAGGGACAGTCCCAATTTTTGGGTCTTTTTCTTATGTAGGCTCCTATTACCCCTCACCCCCTGCCCCGATTTTTCACATTTGCTGTCTGGTCACCCTAAGCCAGGGGTCAGCAACCTTTCAGAAGTGTTGTGCCGAGTCTTCATTTATTCACTCTAATTTAAGGTTTCATGTGCCAGTCATACATTTTAACATTTTTAGAAGGTCTCTTTCTATAAGTCTATAATAGATAACTAAACTATTGTTGTATGTAAAGTAAATAAGGTTTTTAAAATGTTTAAGAAGCTTCATTTAAAATTAAATTAAAATGCAGAGCCCCCCGGACCGGTGGCCAGGACCCGGGCAGTGTGAGTGCCACTGAAAATCAGCTCGCGTGCCGCCTTCGGCACACGTGCCACAGGTTGCCTACCCCTGCACTAGACCCATAAAGCTTTGTGCTGCCTTTTTAAAAGGAGTTTATTCCCATATCGCCCTGACCCAGTTGAGGTAAGTGTCATGATCCCAGGCCCAGATTGGTCTGTCTATACTCAGTACCACCCCAGAAATTCTGGATTCTCCTCCCTGTTCTAGAAGGGGTGTGTTGTCTACTGGTTAGAGCAGAGGGGGAGCTGAGATTAAGGACTGAAAAATTCTGTTTTCTTAGCTCTGCCGCTATGTTGCCTTGGATGGACACCTCTCTGGCTTCCCCACTCCATCTCCCCCCCCCCCACACACACAGTAAAGTGGGAGTAGTAATAACTTTCTGTTTCACAGGCTTGTTGAGATGAGATTGTATGAATGTAAAGTGCACTGCGATCAGGTTCTGTAAAGTTGGACCCTTGTACAAAACCCTAAGATGACTAGCTAGAACTTAAAATGAAAGGTGCTCTATAGGTGCAAATTATTGTTCTTGTTAATAATGATGTGCATCAGCTCACATTTATCTATTCTTCAACTAACTTTTTCTAAGAACTCTTAGGTTAGAAAGGCACAATTTTCCCTGGCAGAACCTATGCGAGTTTGACCCTGTAAGGGTATATAATTACTGTACCCAGCATGTCCTTAACTAGGCTCTCCATAATTTTCCCTGGCATTGTGGTGTGGTTCATTGGGCTGTAGTTCCCACAATCTCCTTGGATTTGCTAGGCACCGTATTATCAGCTTTCCAAGCTTCAAGAATAATTGCTGTTTTTAAAGCTATGTTAAATGCCTCAAGGTCTGATCCAGCAGCCTTCACTCATGCAAAACTCCCAGTGAAGTCAAGGAGGAGTTTGCCTCTGTATGGAAGAATAGGAAGAGGCCAATATGGCTCCGTCAGGAGCTCTTCAATGACCTAAAAATCAAAAAGGAATTCTGTAAAAAGGGGAAACATGAATGAATTGCGACAGAGGAGTACAAAAGAATAGCACGCGTATGTAGGGACAAAATCAGAAAGTGTAAGGAACAAAATGAGTTACACCTAGCGAGGGACATAGAAAGCAATAAGAAGACGTTCTTTAAATACATTAGGACCAAGAGAAAGATGAAGGAAAGTGCAGGTCCTCTTCTTAGCAGGGAAGGAGAGCTAATAACGGATGACATAAAGAAGGCTGAGAGGTTTAATGCCTATTTTGCGTCATTATTCACTAATAAAAGCTCAAGGTGACCAGATACTCAACATAATTAATATTAACAAAAAGGGGGGAAGATATGCAAGCCAGAACAGGTTCAAGAATATTTAGATAAATTAGATGTATTCAATAGGGCAGAGCCTGATGAAATTCATACTAAGGTTCTTAAGGTACTAACTGAAGCAATCTCAAAACCATTGGAGAATTCATGGAGGACGTGTGAGGTCCCCGAGGACTGGAGAAGGGCAAACGTTGTACCTGCCTTTAAAAGGGGGAACAAAGAGGACCAAGGGAATTATAGACCAGTCGGCCTAACTTCAATATCTGGAAAGATACTGGAAAAATTATTAAGCAATCAGTTTGTAAGTGCCTAGACGATAATAGGGTTATAGTCAGCATGGATTTGTCAAGAACAAATCATGCCAAACCAACCTAATTTCCTTCTTTGATAAGGTTACTGGCCTCATGGATGGGGGGAAGTAGTTGACATGATACATCTTGATTTTAGTAAGGCTTATGCCACAGTCCCACATGACATTCTCATAAGCAAATTAGGGAAATGTGGTCTAGATGAAATCACTCTAAGGTGGGTGCAACTGGTTGAAAGACCATACTCACAGAGGAGTTGTCAATGGTTTGCTCTCAAACTGGGAGGCGGTATCTAGTGGGGTACCGGAGGGGTCAGTCCTGGGTCCAATACTGTTCAATATTTTCATGAATGACTTGGATAATAGTCCAGAGAGTGTGCTTATAAAATGTGTAGATGGCACCGAGCTGGGAGGGGTTGCAAGCACTTCGGAGCACCGGATTAGAATTCAAAATGACCTTGGCAAATTGGTCTGAAATCAACAAGGTGAAATTCAGTAAAAACAAGTGCAAAGTACTTCATTTAGAAAGGAAAAATCCAATGCACAACTACAAAATGAAGTATAACTGGCTAGGGGGTAGTACTGCTGAAAAGGATCTGGGGGTGATAGTGGATCACAAATTGAATGTGAGTCAACAATTTGAGGCCTCTCAAAAAAAGGCGAATATCATTCTAGGGTGTATTAACAGGAATGTTGTATGTAAGACCTGGGAGGTAATTGTCCCGCTCTACCTAGCACTGGGGAGGCCTCAGCTGGAGTACTGTGTCCAATTCTGGGTGCCACCACTTTGGGAAAGATGTGGATAAACTGGAGAGAGTTCAGAGGAGAGCAACACACATGATCAAAGGTTTAGAAAACCCGACCTGCAAGAAAAGGTTAAAAAAACTGGGCATGTTTAATCTTGAGAAAAGAAACCTGAGAGGGAATCTAATAACCGACTTCCGATACGTTAAGGGCTGTTCTACAGGGGACGGTGATCAATTGTTCTCCTTGTCCACTGAAGATAGGACAAGAAGTAATGGACTTAATCTGCAGCAAGGGAGATTCAGGTTAGATATGAGGAAAAACTTTCTAACTATAAGGATAGATAAGCTCTGGAACAGGTTTCCAAGGGAGGTTGTGGAATCCTTTTCATGGGAGGTTTTTAAGAACAAATTGGACAAACCCATATCAGGGATGGCCTAGATTTATTTGGACCTGCCTCCATGCAGGGGACTGGACTTGATGATCTCTTGAGGTCCCTTCCAGCCCTACATTTCTGTGATTCTATGATCTTGGGTCCCTTGGTTTTATCACAACCCTCAGTCTTGCTGACACATGTATTGATCCAGCAAAGCCCTTAGGGACTATTCACATGCTGGACGTGTGCACAAATGTTTTGCTGAATCGGGCCCTTACTGCATTTCAGTATCTCAAGATGTTCTGTAACCTCCTCCATGGAGAACCCCTCTCTCTTGTCTGTTTAGATTGTATGCTCGGCAGGGCTGGGACTGTTTCTTTGTGCATATACAGCAGCTAGCTTGTTGAAGTCTCTAAGCATTGCTCTAATACAAATAAATAGTAATAAGGCTGCATTCTGATCTCCTGTAAGAAATATCCTTTGAATAGGAATTTCCCGGTGACCTTCCACAGTAAAAGATTCAGCTAACTTCTCTGCTACTACATCATCCTCTCTAATTCCCCACCAAACCTTCTCCCCTTGGGGGCCCGGGTCTCCAGTCATGCACAGGCAGCTTTACTGCTTCAAATGTACATTGGGAAATGATTATTTTTGTTCGTTTCTGGCTCGCTGTTCATCACATGGAGACTTAGTCTCGCATCTATGGCTATCTTCATTGCAAATGAAGATGTGTGTTTACCTCAAGAACGGTGGGGGGGAGAAGCTTGATCTCAGCTAGCAAAATCAAGAGAAAAACTGCCTGTGCCTTGTTACCACTAGGATTTTGCATTACGATAGCTCTCTCCATGTAAAGACACACTTCGTTTCTGAAGTGAAGACGTAGCCACTTGCAGTGGTGTAAATCAGGAGGAATTGCACTGAAGTCAATAGGGTTTTAGCTGTTGTAGGTAGCAGAAGAATTAAGTGTCTCATACAGGAGTTTATTTCCAGCTTTAACCTTTCTTGAAATACGTTGTATTGTGTTGTTCAAACAGCTGGTGTTTTAGCTATGTGCGTTTCCATTTTGCCGTGCTGGTTTTACTTTCCTCCTCTTTAATTTGAGGGGGGAGGTCTGCTCCGAGGCACACAAACTTTCTCTCCCTCTAATACCGGGGCCTCTCCGTGCTGAGACTTCTGCCGTGTCCTGAACTGTGAGCGTTTCCTTGGGTTTCCTTGTACCGTGCTGGGAGTGGGACATGGTTTGGGCCAAGTCATCTGAATGGTTTAACCTTGATGGTTGTTTGTTCAGTGCCTAGAGGGTGCTACTCAGCTCAGGGCTCCATGGGTGCTCTGCGTATAGCCAGTGAGAGACCTTCCCTGTGCCAGAGGTGGGATTTTCAAGGAGCCAAAGGGAGGAAGGTGGCCAGATTCTATTTTATACTCCGTGGGGGTTGAATGCCTTAGCATGCCCTTGAGAAGCCCAGCCTCAATCCACAAGCCAGACAAAGGGGGTGGGAATAGGTTGTTTTAATACCCCATCTCATGGATTACAAAATTGTCCACGACAGGAGTTCTTGCAGTGATTCTGAAGCAGCTGGCACAGGCCATTGTCAGAGTGGGGCCTGTGTGCTGACCGGCTTGGCTGTCCCTATGCCTTTATGTCTCTACCCACCAGAACACTATAAATAACAAATAATAATAACCCTGGTGTGGAGCTGGCGAGTTATTTGTGGTTTTGCTAAGGAAGTAACTTTTCATAGAAACAAACATTGGTGACCAAACGCCTCGTGGTCCAGCAGCGAAAATGTTTTATACACCATCACCCAAGCGTGCCGAGAGACACTAGAGCAAACGCCGCCAGGGTAAGCAGCCAAGGTATGGAAATCGGTGAAAGCAAAGCTGTGTTTGATGTGTCAGGAGCTCACTGATTAGCTTGTGCTCTGCTGTGGTTTTCTGGGCATTTCTCTTCCCCGCTCCCCCTCCTTTCTCTGAATATCTTTGAATCTGAAAGGCTTTAGTGCATTAATTTCAGACTGAATGTAAATAAGCCATTTGGATTTCTCCCAGTCGAGCAAACTTTCAAAACAGAGTTTTGTTTCTCTCTCTCTCTCTCCTTCTCCAATCTGGCATATGGGATTGGAGGATTTTTCTCGCACTCCCTCCACCATATTCTAAATCGCTTAATCACATTCTAAAATAGTCATTTGGGGGGGGTCAGTAAACCACCTGGATGGATGAGGCAGTATATGTGGGAAAACCAAGAGAGATCACTCATTCATTTTATCTGCAAAAAACCAGATTAGAAAGCTCCCAAACGGTATATTGTTGCACAGTAGCATGTTGATAATGGCAAGCGCCTCAGTAGAGCATATCTTTGTTTATCTCTCCATCCGCCATCATCTTTCCTCTCCCTAGTCATCCCTGGGAGATTAAAGGGAAGAGAAAGATGAAGACAAAAATGGCAAGAGAATCCATGCCTTCATTCATATGAAAAGGGGACTCTAGCCAACACGCTAGATACAGATGCTCTTCAAGTTTGGAAGGGCATAAGTCTGGATCCAACCATGGTGACTCCCCCTCCTTGTCCTCTTTGGAATGGGTCAAACCAATGTTCTAGGTCCAAATACCCCAAGTTTTGCAAAAAGAAGTAGTTTGTTTCGGACCTTGGCAATCGAAATACATCTCTAACTTCAGGGCACAAGGCAACCTCTAGCTCAGAGAATTAGGGAGAAACTTTCCTTCTTTTATTTTATATAGTTTCTTGTACCGCCCTCATCACCAAAGCCTAAGCACATTCCAGTAACGTATAAACAGACATAACTAGCCTCTGACATGTCAGGAAGTTATTCCTGAATTGTCCACTAGGCGATTTCTTGCCCCTTCCTCTGTAGAAGGTGGTACCGCTAGCCATTAGAGATGGGACATTGGTCTAGCTCCACCGCAGCTCTGGTCTAGTACGGTCGTTCCTATGTTGTATTTAAGACATGCTTGGGACAACTAAGTATTTAGCGATGGGAAGACCTCTAAAGGTTCAGCTAAGTACCCACAAGTTTGAGTACTCCAGGATTATGTATATGTAGACCATTCCTGACAAACACCTGTCAGGGATGGTCTAGGTATACTTGTTCCTGCCTCAGAGTGAGGGGATGGATTAGATGACCTTTTGAGGTATCTTCTAGCTTATACATTTCTGTGATTCCTCTGACCCTTAGCCAAACCTCTTAGAACTTTTCAATTGGGATGCTGGCACAAGAGTCTTTCTTGGACACTTCCTCTATTGTGGTCCACAAGAACAAAAGAAAACGAAGAGGAATCTAAGAAAGTGTGCCAGTCATCCTCGTGATCCTTTACTTGTATTAAATCTGAGGTCATACTAACCTCCCTCTGAAGTCAGAGCAAGGGTTAACCTGGGTTAGCTGAACTTGTGCTGACTACAGCTTGTTCCTTGTTTACACTCGAAGCTAAACTGAGTTCCATCCTGGTTCAGCTAAACTGACTACTGACCACCAATTGCTGGCAGGGTGCAATTTCCAGTTGTTTGCAAAAGAGTTTTATGATATGTTGACTAGATCATGATAGCTAAACATAATCTAACTCCCCCCCACACACACCCTACACACCTTTTTATCCTACTCAAGACCAGGCCCAAAGGTTGGCCCATAAGTTTCATAGCTCCAGTGGGAATGTAGTACCACAATAAATCCACAATAAATCCATCCAATGAATGGAATGCCCTTCTACTTGTAACAGGTGTCATTTTTGCACACCTTATATTGAATGAATGGTACAAGGTGCCCAATGAAATAGGTGAAGATACATGGCTGACACATTACTCAGTGTCACCAAATCTTCCTGCAAATCTTGCAATATTTGGCATGGGTTTGTTCTTAAAGTCTCAGCTTCTGGAGTCTAATGATGTCATGAACATTTCAGCTTTCCTTTTTTCTTAAGTAAGTTTCTAGTCCTTGTGGTTGAAGGGAAAAATCCTGAATATGGGATCCAAGTGCATCCTACAGGCTCAGAAACCAGAAGGCAAATGAAAAGAACATTTTTTTTTTAATAATCTCACATTTTTAAGCCAATCTCATGATTGATTGAGGCCTGACTCATGACTTTTGAATGCTTATTGCATCCTATTGTCTCTGTGCTTATAAACAAAAATGTTTTCCTATGCCCAGTTGGCATTCATTTTTTCCCCTCCAACATATTTTAAAAATATTATGCAGAAGTTATGTTGTTTGCATCGTTAATGATGCACCACAGCTCCATTTTGTTATCTAAGCAGGACTCAGGCATGTACTTTGTAAAAGGGAAGGGGAAATCTATTAAACTGCATGAAACCAATTGCCAGCATGCTATCCTGGTTAAGCAATGGACTCTCTGGTCTTGGGCCCGATTGAGGCGCAGACTGTATCAGCGTTGGTATAAAAGTGTAATTGGGGAAGATGCAGAAATGGCATTTTAGTCAGTAGAGTAACCTGGTGATTAGAGCAAGGGGCTGGACCTCAGGACTCTTGAGTTCTATGCTCTGCCTCAGTTTCCCCACTTGTAAAATGAGGATAATAGTTATCCTATTGGGTGCTGAGGCTTGAATGAAAGGTGATCTCAAGATGCCCCATGTGGTAAAGGGAGGCTGGTGGGATGCAGCAGCTATATGGCATATGCGTATCAGTATGTAACTAGGAAATGAGAAAGGTTAGGATCAGGCAATCCCCAATCCCAAAATGTCTGACGTTTTGTTAGCACTTAATGCATCAACCCCTAGTTGTTAGCCTCTCGTCAGTGTCTGCTCACAGCTGTTTGCCGGGGGTCAGGGATGACTCTGGATTCTGCTGCAGGGGCTCAGCAGCTTCCCAGGGAGATCCCTCGGAACCCCAGAAGATTTCAGGGCAGCCTAAGTCTGGTGGCTGCCTCTAGTGCCGTGAGCAGCTCTCTCCCTGGAGGTCAATGGAATGTCAGGCTTTGCATGAGAGGAAAACAACCGGTTCCTGACCAGGGGGTGTTGGGTGAAGGATAACATGGCTCTGTCGCTGACCTGCTGAGTGATCCTGGGCAAGTCCCGCTCTGTGCCTCAGTTTCCCTTCCCAGCCTTTATCTGTTGTGTCAGGGTGGGATTTTTAAAGACATTAAGGCTCCTAACTCCCATTGATTTCAGTGGGAGTTCAGTGCCTAAATACTTTCAGAAAATCTGGCCCGAAGTCCTTTGGGGCAGGGATGGTCTCTCACCATGTGTACGTTCAGCACTCAGCACACTGGGGCCCTGAGGTGCTGCCAATAATAGAAATAATTACAAAAGTGAAGAGGTAAACCTGCCTGGATTTCAGGGGTAGTTGAGGGTTGCTCAACATCTTGCAGTATCAGTCTCCCCAGGTGTGTTGTGCAAAGGATTATCGAGCAGATCAGAGTCCCCAGGGCTGAGCAAGGATAGGTGGAAGCCACTGGCTCACAAACACTGTGTGGGACAGCAAGTGCTGCAAACATGTCTTTAGCGCCTTGTTTTCTTAGAGCATCTGATCCAGACAGACCTCCGCTGGGCATCAAACCCATAGCTTTGCAGATCATACTCTATTGGGCGCCTTGTTATGCCAAGTATCTCTTTCAGTGATGCAATTACACTCTTCAGAGCAAGAAGTATGAGAGTTCTATTTAGCGTTATACCTGATGTCACTGAAATAATATCTAACACGTGGCTACTTCCTCCCAGAAGGCATATAACTCCTGGGGTACCTTGCCAAGGGATGATTAGGAGCCAGGACTCCTGGGTTCTACTCCCAACTCTGCTGATGGTTCGCCATGCAAATATAAGGAGGTTACGTCATCTCTCTGTGCCCACCTGTAAAATGGGGATAATAATTACCTGCCTGTCTGTTTCACAAGGCTTGTTTCTAAAGCACTTTGAGATCCTGAGATGAAAGCTACTGTATGAGTGTAGGGTGTTTCGTTAATAGTGTTGTTTTCCCCTGGGCCTGACTGGGTCTGGAAAGCTCCCAGCAGGGAAGAAGATGCATCAAAGCAGGGGTTGATCTGCCTTTTTACAGGGTCCCTCGAGCCTGTTTGAAGCGTGAGCATGTCTGGGCAGTCTCCCTGACACCACCACGAGGAAATCTGTCTGAGCTCTAGCCAGCAAAGGTGCCCACGCCCATGGGGCACTGAGCTGTTAACAATGAGACACACGTATTGACTCCACAACATGCCAATCACAGAACCACAGAGAGTAGGAGCAACTCCTGCCACTGGGTCTCAGTGCCAGGAGAGGTGTTGGGGCTGCTTCGGCAGCTCACGTGCTCTGCAGAACACTTGTGAAGCGCATCGCGGCGGCTCTCACGTGTGGGTACGCGGCTGAAGAGATGCCAGGGAGTGAGTCAGTGTGTCTCACACAGGGGAGAAGCAACTTGTCCAAATTCTCTCCTGCTCTATATTTCTGCCCTGTTTGTTCCAGTGGAAATGAATCTAATTGCCAATTTCCTCCCTCCATCTCTCTGTTTGTATAGGAGACCTTGCGTTCGGTGTAATTAACCAGGTATGAACAGCGTGCAGCCCAGCCAGCTATCTGTTTGTCTATCAGTATTACTTGTATTGCATTAGCATCGACAGCCTCCGTTGTACTGGGTACTGCAGACACATCATGAGAGACCCTCCCTGCCTCAAGAGCTTATATTCTAAACGGACAAAAGGGGCGTTACAATCCTCGTTTTATATTTGAGGCACAGTGACTTGCCGTGTTACAAAGCTGGGGATTGAAACCAGATCTCCCAAGTCCTTGTTCGGGGTCTTAACCACAAAGCCATCCTTTCTCTCATCTTCTGGTAGCCCACCACCAGTAGGTGGTAGCCCCCAATTATCTGGAAGTCTAATTTTTCAGATGTTGGGTCCCATCCTTTAGTCACTTGCATTGGGGTAAACCAGGAATGACTTTACTGAAGTCGGTGAAGTTACAGGGGGGGAACCCTGTGTATGTGACCATCAAGCCCCTGATAATATATTACATTGTAGGCTTTTCTGAGTAGGCAATCATGTCTTTTCTAATTATTGAAGTGTTCTGTCTATTTAGGGCGCCCTATCAAAGTGTGTGAATAATTATCTCTGGGCCAGATCCAGCTGGCCAATAGCACTAATGTATGACAGTGTAATTCCATTCGTATCAGTTCTGGGTTTACACAAATGCAGTGGAGAACCTTATGATCACATGGCCTGAAAGGTAACCTCAGGATCACGTGTGACAAAGGGCTTGAACCAAAGCTCACTCAAGTCAATGGAATTTTTGCCATTGGCTTTAGATCAGGCCTATAGGGGCAAACTTTGCATGTCCTACTCAGGCCAAACTTCCATGATTGAGCATGATTGTGACCAGCCAAATGACTGCAGCATTTAGCTCTGTGTGGCCACTACTCTATTTACACCCAGGTATGCACCTCTTTCTCCCATGGCTTGGGTTTTCAAGGAAGCATTAGAACATTTCCTCCCCTTTGCCCTGCTTTGAGGGGTTCACATACTTCTACTTCCTGCCCCGGCTCACTCTGAGTGTTGGACCCAAATTCTCAGTGCAAACCTTTCCTGAAGCTGCTGAATTTCTCCTGGTTTCACATTAAAACCAGGCAAAATCACATGCCTGTGGGAAAGTACTGTAGAATGGAAGAGGGCTGAAACCAACAGGGTTCTACAGAAATTACTCTAACAGCCTCAAAGATTTCATAGCGAATGAAGGTGGGGGAGAATTCTCTGCTGGATTCTACAGGATAGTTTGAAAAACCTCTAGAAAGATCACTGTTTTCTATTAAATTCTATCGGACTGTCCCATAAGGGGATTTAATCTTGATGTTCGTGTGAAACCATCAACCAGTCCAGATTTGCTGGTACGTAGAAAACAGCTGGGAAGCAAAGTCTCCGGCACGCACACTCCACCACCAAGCATTGGAGGTGCTAGTTAAATTCTGGGGCTTACATCCCTCTGAACTTAAAAGTAGGGCTTAGCTAGGCTGAAAGGCTCAAGGATCCTCGGCTGTATTTTTCAGCCAGGTGAGCATCACGCATGTTTTTGCCTTTCCTACCAAAAGCTCACGTGCCTCTGTTGACTGTCTATCTAGGTGCTTATATTGCCCCCATCCGTCTCCGAGCACCTCACCATCCTGAATGGATTTTATCCACTCAACAGCCCTGTGAGGTGGGGAAGGGTTATCCCCATTCTACCGATGGGGAGCTGAGTTAACCATGCAGGAAGACTGTAGCAGATTTGACTGGGAGTCAAATCGAGGTCTTTCAAGCACCGAGCTCATGCCCTATCCACTGGGCAATCTTCGCCACTCTCTTTGTTGGATAGCTTTGTGTACACGAGGTCGCTCTCTTCCCCTGCTTTTCTCTCCATCAGCCTCTCGGAATCTAGTCTAGAGTCCTCTAGAGTCAGTGCAAAGAGTCCCGCTGACCCCAGTGGACTTTGGATCAGGCCCTCCTCCCTCATGTCATTATGGCCACTATAATTATATGTGTGAGGTCTGCCTCCCTTCCTCCCCGTCTGCCTCCTGCCCTGTCTGCCTGCATGAAGGATCTCTTGTTATCTTGAGTATAATGAGGGGTCCAAGGCCTGCCGCTCTATCCCCGCCCTCTGCCCCTGCCCGGCTGTGTGTAGGACCTCTTGCTATAGTCAGTGTAATTATGGGTGCTTGGTCTAGCTTTATCCTCCTAAGGTATAATTTAGCTTTATATAAAGTGTGGTTCCTCCCCGATGCTGCTGCACCTCCAGCCCCTGTTGTGTAAACGGTTGCTATTCTGAGAGATAAGGGAGCATGGGGGAGGGTTGGAGGTGGATAGGCCAACTGGGAGGCCAGTGGAAGAAAGTGAGGGGGACTCGGCAGAAAGGGGCCGTCTCTTCATGTTCGCAGGATCTCCAGCAGCCTTGTCTGCACGAGAGGAATGACCCATGTCTAACATCACGCGATCCCTCTAACATGCCCTGCATACAGACACCAAAGCCGTCTCGGGTGCTGCAAGCCATGCCTGGCTGCTGTAGGATTCCCGCCCACCCCCAGGGCTAACCAAGACTGAGGCTGAACGGTGTCCGCTCCATCGTGTTTTGGCCCGTGCGGCTGGAAATCCGTGTCGCGTCACAACAGCAAAGCCGAATGAAGTCCTCGTCGGGCTGTCCCACAGTGCCGCTCTGGCCATCAAGCTAACCCACCAGTCGCTCATGTGCTTCATTCACAATGGGCCCCAGACAGGTGGTAAGGATGAGGCTGCACAGGGCCTGGATTTGGGGGGGGTCCGTCTGTCAACTCCATTGCATACCTACCGACACCCCTGCCTGATCTTGTTCCCCCATCTGGACAGAGGGACTTGGAGGCCTGCCTCACTAAGGCTATACCTTCCACCAAGTGCTGAGGGCTGCATGTCTGGTTTGTCCATCTCCTGTGGGCCAGCCCCTTTGATGGAGACCTGCCAGACAAAAGCCAAGCCAAGGGAATCTCAGGAGCCTGGCAATCCAGAGGATTCTGGCTGAAGCTGGGATATGTGACAACCAGCTGCTCAGTCTGTGTGGGTGCGAAGGAGCTGTACCTTTCCAGCAGGCTTCGGGAGCAGATGGCGTGTGCCTGATGGCCTCCTCCTCTTTCTCACTGGTCTCGCTGTGCTACCATTCAGTTGCGGTAACAGCTCTCCCACGTTTCTCATGCAGCAGCGTCTTGTGGGTGCCAGGTGGGACTGCGGCAGCATGGGCTGCCTATCACTCAGTGCCCTCTTCCTCCCATCTGGGATCGCCCTGGTGAGATCCTCCTCAGAGCAGTGCCCTTCTAATGCCCACTACGGTTCCTGGGCCCTTCTTCGCGGAAGTGCCCAAAGCCCATGCCGGCGAAGACTCCCACAGCATGGGACTTTTTATTCACCCTGTGATAGGATGCTGCTGTGAGAAAGCAGTGCAGTCTGCTGGAGTCCCAGTGAGCTTCCACACAGCGGTGTCCTATCCCTGCTGGATAGAACCCCTGGCAGTGTGAGCTTCCCCACAGCAGTGCCCTGAGGGTTGCTAACTGGAGCTCTTGTAGCATGGGCTTGCTCCCAGCAGTGCCCAGGCAGGACTCCAGTAGGGTCTGAGAGAAAATTTCAAATATTTTTTTCTGCAAATGATCATGGGAAAAATACCCATGTTTCCAATTTCATACCAGGCTGCTATGGGTATGACTACCCTGTCCACGGCAGGGAGCCTCCTAGCCCAGGTCAACAGATTCGGGCTCATGCTACCACACTAACAATAGCTGGGTAGGTGTCGCCTTTTGGGCTGGAGCTTGGGCTCTGGAGCCTGGGGCGGGAAATAGGCTTCAGGGCCGGAGCCATAACGTCCAAGTGCTGTCTATGTGGGTACTTCCAGAGCGCTCGGGTGAGCTCTGCAAGGCCAAGGCTGGGAGCTCGCTGCCACTGGCAGCATATGAGACAGAGAGGTTTTGCTTTTCACAGGGTAACCAAATGGACCTCAGAGCTTGTGACCATTTCGAATTGCTGTGCGTCTTCCAGGAACAAACTGACCGTCACGCGCACACGGCATTTTAACATTAGAAAATAAGCAGGGGTTGTATTTAAACTAAATCAAATGATGCACCAGCCTGTTTCTGAGTAAAACATCTGAGAAATGTTGTATGATTTTAAAATTTGAATTGTGAAAACCTGGTGGGATTTTCAAAATGATGTTTATTGAAGTCTTTTAAGTCATGATTTGAGGACTTCAGTATCTCAGTTAGAGGTGAGGGGTCTATTCCAGGAGTGGGCGGGTGAGGTTCTGTGGCCTGCAATGTGCAGCAGGTCAGTCTAGATGATCATGATGGTCCCTACTGGCCTTAAAGTCTAAGTGTCTTATTTAATTGTTTGTCCAGCAGTAGCGCCTAAGGGCCCCAGTCACAGACCAGGAGCCCATTGTTCTAGGCACTGTACAAACACACAACACGATAGTCCCTGCCCCCAGAGAATTCACAAGTGCTCAGCACTGGCCTGACTCTGTCCCAGCAAAGTCAAGGGGACTTTTACCATTAACTGCATCAGGGCCGCCCTGAGGATTCAGGGGGCCAGGGGCAAAGCAATTTCGGAGGCCCCTTCCATAAAAAAAAGTTGCAATAATATAGAATACTGTATTCTCGTGGGGGCCCCTGTGGGGCCCGGGGCCTGGGGCAAATTGCCCCACTTGCCCTCTCCCCCCCCCCCCCGGGCGGCCCTGAACTGCATGAGGAGCAGAGTCGGACCGTGCTGAGCGCTTCTGAAAATGCCACCCAAAATGGCCAGATCCTCAACTGGTGTAAATCGATGTAGCTCCCTTGGCGTCAATGGAGCTGTGCCTGTTTACACTAGCTGAGGATCTGGCCCTAGGCTTCTTAACTTTCTTGTGAATAGTGTGCCCAGGCTCGAATCTGGGAAGCCTGCTGCCTTCGCACTGTTTAAGGGTTGTGAAGATGGAACGGATGATGGAAGAGGTGTCTCATTGTTTCCTGGTACTCCCCACTCAGTCTGTCTGATGCCATCTGTTGTCTCTGGTCTTATATTGCAATTGTAAGCTCCTTGGGGCAGGGACTGTCTATGTTCTGTCTTTGTACCGCACCTAGCAAGGTAGGATCCTGGTCCATGGTATGCTAGCACATATAATAATAATTAGAACCTTACTGTCTTTCTCAGATCAGGAGGAGATCTCGTGCACTTCCTCCACGCAGAATCCAGCGGTAGCACCGTCTGCTCTGTGTCACATCCCAGCCCCTCACCCTCAGGCCCCCGCAACGGAGGAGAAAGAGAAACTGCCAGATGACGACAAGTCCCTGAACCTTCTGGCAAATGGAACAACACCACCCAAAAGTGAGGCCAAGTCGGAATTCATGGTCACTCCCGAAGCTGTGACACGTAAGTCTCTGCTTCTTTTCCTTGGGTTCTGCTGGGGCGGGGGCGGCATTGAGGGTTTGGCTCCTTGAAATCACGATGGTACCTCTCCCCTCACTCATGGGTTCAAAGAAACCCATAAACTATTTGGGACGGGGACTGTCTTTTCATTTTTGGTATGTACAGCACCTAGCACAATAGGCCTAGTCCCAGGTTGGGGCTTGTAGGAAGTACCGTAATACATACAAAAATAATGTCAGAGGCTCCTAGCAATAGTGAGCACTATCCCTGTTCTTCCATTATCCTCCCACTCCCAGATAAAAGCAGGGAGCTGTATTTTTATCCCATACACTAGGATGTGGCGCTAGTCCGGGTGGCGAAAGTAGGAGTAGCATCCAGTGAGGGGGTAATTGCTGCTGCTGTTGTCTGTAGTGTTAACCTTACCTGCCAAAGTTATACACAGGGACATGTGGGAAGAAAAATGAGGGACACGCCTTCTAACTCCTGTGAAATGCACCAGACGGGGAGAGCCCCGCAGAGGGACAGAAGGGGGAAATGGGAGGGGTTTTGCTAACATTACAGACGGTCCCTCCTACACCGGCATGTAGGCAAGTTAAGTAACTAGGGGTTGAAGAAGTGGCAGGACCAACCTGCAGGGATTGTGGGTTTAAGGCTAAAGTGCATCTCTCTGACTGCCCCAAACACAGCTAAGGGCACAGTAGGGATGAGGATCTGCAGTTCCCACATGAGAGACGGGTTGTGTCCTTTGAGAGAGATCTGATACCAGCAGCTCTGCAGAGGGACAAGTCAAGGGGGGCTCATGCATTGGGGGTACAGCTCCGCTGGGATAGCAGTGATGAAAGCTGTGGCATAGGCAGGTCGAGAGCGTTTTTAGCACTGTGCTGTCGAAAGCCTGCTCTGTGACGGGTCAGATAACACAGTGGGAAGATCGCCAGAGTTCTGTCTGTCTGTGGCTATGCTATCGATCTGCAATCGGAGGGTCGCTGCCGCTCAGGCAGGCGTAGCCACGCTAGCTTTAATCGAGCGAGCGCAGCTGCGAATCGCCATGATGGCATAGCCACTGGTGTGTGCTGTACAGGCCCACCCAGTCCCCCTGGGTGTGTACTTGCAATGCTAGCCTGTGCTGAAGCTGTGTTGCTGGGGCTTCTGTGCTGTTTTTAGCTTTGCCCGTTAGTTAGGTGACGCTGCAATCGTGCTTTGGAGTGCAGCGTAGGCATAGCCTCTATCCATGCACCCACTTTTGCTGGGACAGCGCCACCGTTGCATTATGGGTCCCATTTTTGCCAATGCAGACAACCAGCTCTATCCCCTGTCCCCTGAAAACACCAGCTGAAGATTTACAGCAGAGCTGGATCCAGGGGCAGGCTACCCCTACTGTGCCTCGTGCTGAAGGTGAGGGAAGGTGGTTTATCAGGTTTGGGAGAAAGCAGGCCAGTCCCTTGCTGAATCATTAGATCTGTTCTCTCCCTGCCCTCGGACTGCATCCCTGAGCCTGGATTTAAGGGTCTTGCCCTCAGTCTGCCCCTTAGGCACACAACAGTAAACCCCCTTTCGTTGGATAGTTCAGTAGAGTCTTTACTTTTCCAGGGGCATGAAATGGATTGAGGCTTCCCATTGGAAAGCGGGACGGTGGGGGCTGAGGCTCTCAGTGAGGTTGACAAATTGCCGGTGGTGCAGACTAGCGGGTAGGACGGAGGGCAGCCAGGGAAAGGATAGCGAAGTAGGGTTGATCCTGATGGATGGACAGGATGAGAGTACGTGGAATGATAAGTTTACGTGCTTCCTGTACTGTAACTTGGAAACCTTGCAGGCATCTGACCTTCTGCACCTCTGAGTCACTCTGTTGTACCCTGCCTGGGGAGCAAGCTCTCAGCCCTCCTCTCTTTGCCGCGGATTGGCTCACGCATGCTGCCTCCGCATCAGCCCCAGTGCAGTCCGCCCTAGGTGGCTTACCTGGAAAGAGAGCAAGCTCTCTCTGGAGTGGATGAACAACACTAGGGCAGTTGACAGGTACGCAGGCTGTGGGGGGGGAGAAATCCAGCCTCATGCTTCAGGGTATCATCAGATTGCAACAGGAGTCAGGAAGAATTTCCCCCACTGAATATAGCATTGGTTAACTGCATTGTGATGAAGTTAAATCTTTCCTCTGAATCTCCAGGCATGCAGCTGGAAGGAGGATATTGGACTGGACAGAACAATGATCTTAGGTACTTATCTGGCCCCCATACCATAATATCTGAGCCCCTCATAATCTTTAACGTATTGATCCTCCCAGCAGCCCTGTGAGTAGGGGAGTGCTAGTATCCCCATCGCACAGGTGGGGAATTGAGGCACAAAGGCAATTCCTAAGTGAGTTAGGTGCCTAAGACCCATTGACTTTCAATGGGAGTTAGGTGCCTAGCCCACTGAGGTGGCTTTGGAAATCCCATATTAACTGAGTTACCCAAGGTCACACAGAGAATCTGTGGCAGAGCAGGGAATTGACCCCTAGATTAGCACCCAGACCCCTGGCCCATTCTTCTTTTCTGATCTAATCTGATATAATGGGGCAGGGGGGAAACAAGCAACCATGGAACTGGATTTGTTTGTGTAACTTCTCACCTAGCACCAGGACACCTGAGCTCTAGGAGTGAGGCTATTATGTGCCTTAACCCTCAATGAAGGGTCATTCAGCTTTGGAATAGGCTGTTGAATCACCATCATTGGAGGTTTTTAAGAATTGGACAAACCTGTCAGCAGGGACGGTCTAGGTTCACTTGGTCCTGCCTCGGTGCAGCGGGCTGGGCTTGATGCCGTCTCGAGGTCCCGCCCAGCCCTGCATTTCTTTGATGAATTTGTCTCTTTCCAACAGCCACACCAACCCTGTCACTCTCCAGTCATGCCGCTTTATGGGGTAATGATGCCGGAGTGTGTGACAACCAATCAGGGTGGACCTTTGAACAGACACTTCACATTTACCATGTGGGGATTAAATACAGTGAAACCTGTTCTACCGGAAGCTGCCATTAAAAAGTCGTCATTTTCCAGCAGTTACCACACGCTGCTATCTGAGACACCCGCGTAATTCCCTGTGCTTCGAATGGGAAGTAACAGTGGTATCTTAGTAAGGTGGGGAATGTTTGTTTTAATGATGACCTCCGCTAATGGCCAATCAAAAATCCCTTGTCAGGAAGATGTGGGTCTTTCCCTAATGATGAAGCAACGATGAACTGCAAATATCTTCAGGCTTTCAAGACCTGGGCCAAATTTCAAAGAACTCGGGTCTGATTTCCAAGTGCTCAGGACCCGGAATTGGGGCCAGATTTTCCAAACAGTTCAGTTCCCTTTTAGGTACCTAAGTAAATAGCCGAAGTTTTCAGAATGGCTCAGCACCCAATGTGCTGAGTTATTGGGAAAGTCTGGCCATCAATGTCACAATGGGAGCAGCTGGGGGCTGAGTTCCTTTGAAAATCTACTCTCTGGTGCAGGGCAAACAGATCTCAGGTGCATCTTGATGTATCCCCCTGTGGATAATACCAGAGGGAGGTGAAATGATGCATTCTGAAGTATAGGAGAGGTTATAGCATTGGGATCCTGTAATTTATTATCCGAGAGTCAGCACTTATGGGAGAAGGCAGGGAGCTTTGGGAAGGGGGCTTTGGAATTGTGTCCCTGTTCCATGGTCCTGGTATTATCTCAGCGTTGTGAGGGACTCAGAAAAATGACCTTCAGCAAAATTGATTGTTGTTCCTAAAACCTGGTCTTAGCAGGAAGAGACACTGCTGTGGTCAGATCCTCAATCCACTCAAAGTTCCTGATGACATGACTAGAGCTGAATCTACATAGTGCTAGGAGCTGCTGAAGGTGCCATCTCTTGTATAGGAATTAAAATCAAGGTCCTGGCCTCTTTAGGCCATTAAATATCCAATGACAATGTCCCCAAAATAGGAGTGATAGTCCTGGGTTCCTGGACCATTTCTAACTGGTTAATTGCATTCTAACTCCCTAAATTCTCCTTGAACTTGCAATTGGATACGAGACCCTCCTGGACTCACTTGTCGTGTAGTGTTGCACTGCGCTGTTAAACAGCTGTTGCATTCCTCCCCAGAGGTGGCTGCATGTCGGAGGTAGACTGTAGCCATTCTTCCATCTCCTTTTGAGTGTTTGGGGATCCTTTGCATGGAAAACCGCCCTATAACTGTAAGATATTATTACTAACTCTGAGGGGAAATTCTGGCCTGGCTTCTCTGCTGCTCAGTGCTTGTCTGAATCAGGGAATGATTTTGATTTACAAACAATTTAATCCGAGGAATGCAAAGAAACAGAGAAAGCCAAACCATGTACACCAGGCACTTTTGTAAACCCTGCCATTTTCAAAAACATTTAACAACTGAAGCTGTAGAATATTTGTGGGGAGTGGCTGGCAAGGCATGTCTGAAAATTCCTGACCTGTGCTTCTGACTTTCTCTCTGTGGACTGCATCAGATTCCTGGGCCCAATGGGCCTTTCTTGCATCAGATTGAGCAGGATTTTTGAAGCCTAGCATATTGGAATCATACTGGACCATGCACTGCTAGACTCTGTCTACACCAAATGAAGGCGAGGACCTGGTTCCAACAGGGTAATAGAGATTGTTTCCCCGTAACTGGGTGAAAAAGATTAGTGCATTAGGGGAGGGAGTGTAATCTAGTGGATGCAGTACTTTGCTAGAAACTCGGAAGACGTGGGTTCAATTCCCAGCTCTGCCTTTAACCTGCAGCCAATTCACTTCCCCTCTCTGTGTTTCTGTTTAGACTGTAAGCTCTTCAGGGCAGGAACTGTCTCTTAGGCCTGGTCTACACTACGACTTTAATTCGGATTTAGTTGCGTTAATCCGAATTAATCCTTAACCCGTCCACACAACGGAGCCAGTTACTTCGAATTAAAGGGCACTTAAAATCGATTTCTGTACTCCACCCCGACGAGCGGAGTAGCACCAAAATCGATTTTGTTAATTCGAATTAGGGGTAGTGTGGCCGCACACCACCGAATTAATGTGGTTAAAATTAATGGGGTAGTGTGGCCGCACACCACCGAATTAATGTGGTTAAAAACCGAATTAATGTGCTTAGTGTGGCCGCGCACAATCGAATTTATACAATCTGTTTCCCAAATTCGAATTATCTAAATTCGAATTAATCTCGTAGTGTAGACGTACCCTTACTTGGGGTATGTACAGCACCTACCACAATGGGGCCTGGATCTTGGCTGGAGGTCTCTCTCTGTGCTACTGTACGATAAATAATAGTTTAGTCCAGCTACAAGTAGGCTAAAAGTTGCAAAAAGATCAGGGGACAATCATTGGTTGTAACTGGATTCCCTGGCTCTGGGCTTGAAAGACTTCTGTTGGCTGCAGTGGGCTTTGGACAGGGTTGAACTGAAGATGGGGCCTTTTAGAGGGGCGGGGCCCAGACAGTTAGGGTCTAGCAGGACTGCACCCTCTCGAACACTAGTCTCATGACAGTTTGGAAACACACCCGCCCACCCCAGGGGCTATTGTATCTTCTTGTCTCTTTGACAACGGGAGAGATGCCATTCTAACAAATCATGCCTGGGGGAAGAGCCGTGAGGCCAGCCTCCGCAGGGAGAGCCTGTTGGGAGAACTGGGGAAATGGTAATGAGCAGCTGGGAGCAAAATTCTTATCAGCTGAGGCCTCACCTGTAATTTTCCGATTCAGGGATTCACCGCTATGTAATCTCACTTGTGCCCCTGCGGTTAAGGTCATGTCAGCGCAAACCCATGTTCTCAGGGGCGGATTTAAACTCAGCTATAGAAGTTCTCTTGGGGTTTGCGCCAAGGATACAACCCAGTTCAGGGGGCAGCTCTGTTTAGCCGGTGTATAAATGTATGTCCATGTGTAGCTATTTTATTATTATGCTAGCACTGAGAGACAGGGGCCCTATTGTATGTAATAGGCGCTGGACAGACACACAGTACTAGATAGTCCTTGTTCCAAAGAACTTACAGTCTAAATAGACAAGGCAGAAAGGAAATGGTGTTATCCCTAGTCCCTATACAGATGGGGGCGGAGGGGACAGAGTTAAGGGCCTGGTTATCAGAAGTGCTGAAAATCCCCAGCACCAGCAGAAATTCCATCCTTTAAATGACTGCTCTAAGATGACACAGGGAGCCTGCGGCAGAAATGGGTGTTGTATCCAGACAAGACCATCCTTCCCCTCAACACAGAGCTGCTGTTCTGGTCTGCCATGATGACACAGTATAAGAAAAAAACAAACCCAAAATACGCAGTTTATGCAATTAGGGCACCTCGATTACATCTTGTACAGATCAATGATGGTTTAAACATTAAAGAAGGAACTTGCGGAGTGATTAAGCCAAGCTAATGAGGCTGTTTTCAAAAGCAGCCACTGATTTTGAGTGTCCGCTTAGACAGTAAGCGCCTTAGGGCAGGGACCCTGTTTTTGTTCTGTTTTTATACAGCCCTTTGCATAGGGGCATCCTTCTCCGGGACTGGGGCCCAGAGATACTATGATAATAGGTATGATGATATGATAATAGGTAATAATCATCGAAACACCAGTGGGGCCTGTCAGAGGAGCCAAGTGCCTCCTCCCAATGACGTCAAGAGGAAATGCGTGAAACCAGTCCTTCTGGAACCTGGAACCCTAAACAGCCTCAAAAATGGTTCCTTTTGCTTCCCCTGCAAACGTTTTTTCCCCTAGGCCATTATCTTTGGGGCCATCCCTGCTCCCGCTTCCCCCAAGCTCCCCAGGGGGCAGGATTAGGCCTTCATTGTGACAATGGGAGAGCGTCTAAAGGTTTCCTGCTTTGGAGAATCAGCTGAAAGTTTGGATCCTGCTCCTCTCCGTCGGTGTGTACATTCAGGCTGGGGATCTCTCAAGGACAGGCGCTCGTGTGCTTTCAGGCGTTTCTCCTCCTAGCTGGAAACTGAAACTGAAAATCACCCAGCACCTCAAAGAGGAAAAGGTTGGGGAATGGGAGTCTGATTTAATCCAAGCTCAGTTTGTTCTTTCTTTCATCCCCTCCTCTTCCTTCCTGTCCCCCTCTCACCCCTCCTCTATCTATCCCCCTCCTTCTGGATCACGTCGCCCGGTTGTTTTCACCTCAATTTTCAGTCCCGCTTTTCCCAGCATGCTCTGCCATGGAGCTTCTCACACAATCACCCTCCTTTAGGATCCAGTTGCTTAAACTTTCCCCCCGGCCTCGTTCATGCTCTAAAACCAGCCTTAAGCACTAGTGACTGCCTGGGACTGCCCCGCCCCCATTCTGTGTGGGACAAACCTGCTTTGCAAGCCCCGCTACTTCCTTGCCAGCCATTTCCCCATTTCTGCTAGCCGGACCGAGTGTAGCGCTCGCAGCCCTGCTGGGATACCCAGGCTAGGAAAACAAGATGCTGTTTTCTTACCTCCATTGATTTTATTTTTGCCTGCGAGCGGCCTGGCATCCTCGCCAACGTGAGACAGAAGCACCTTGTGTTTGGCCGTCTTGCTCGATGCAGTCCTGGCCCTTCTCATCCCTGCAGTTCAGGCTCCCTGTCCCGCTGACGCCCCGAACAGAATGCGGCTACTGTTCCCCGGCTTGGCTCCAGGTGCCTTTGCCCTCAAGCCTTTCTGCTGAATCATCACTTGTTTACTGACGAAAGAGAGAGAGAGAGAGAAATTCAAAGTTTGGCACAGACAACGGCAGGCAGAGTTCTATTTATTTGGTTATGTTGCGGGCCGGGGAGCTTGATGATTAACCCTTCCTGATCTGGATTCCAAATCCTGTCTGTGGTTGGTAACCAGGCCGACTAACCACGCATGAGGGGAAAGGCAGGATTAAACTATTCTCCAGATTCCCCCACATTGCCTTGTCTGGCCACGGCAAAGTACAGACGAGCAGTCCTTTGGCCCCAGCTAGGGAGATTCGCAAGCCTGACTTGTTTCTGCAGAATGCGAGGACAAGAGGGAGTCGCAGCTAAAGCAGATGTTTGTTTTCCTCCCCTTTAACGTCCAGCCAGAGGTTGCAGATCCCTTTAATTAGGGCATTCATTTGTTTGGCGAGAGATCCACAGCCCAGCTTTCTTACAGGGCATCGTCTTCTCAAGCTCCCTTCTGACTTTCAGCCCTGGGGGTTGGGCTGGAGGGGGGAGTCCAATGTGAACACACAACTGCTT
Source organism: Terrapene triunguis (assembly GCF_002925995.2). Lineage (NCBI taxonomy): Eukaryota > Metazoa > Chordata > Testudines > Emydidae > Terrapene > Terrapene triunguis. Next base: position 4,077,741 of record NW_020664550.1, on the reverse strand, counting down.
CCTGAGGTCAGCAGCCCATTTGTGGCCTTCAGACAGCTGACCAGCCTGGGCGGTGTCTGTGCTAGCCTTATTTTGGGAAATCACCCTGTGGGGGCAGCTGCTTTGAGGGTTGTGCTAGCGTAGTTCAGTCCAGGGTAGCTTTTATAGAGGGTGTCATTTAGACCCTCTCTGAGCAGGTGGCATCAATGCAGTGGTCGCAGCCCAAGTCCAGCCACGTTACCGCCATCAATGGAGCTGAACCAGTGGTGGTCAGCGCCTCCACCAAAGGAGTAACTTCTTTATTTGGTAGCAGCAGTAGGCTTTTATCCTTTATACGGACCAGGTTTTCAGAAGAGCTCAGCCTCTTTGGTGTTGAGCTCTCTTAAAAACCTGCCTTCTGGGCTCTCTTCTTTCCCGTCGCGTTGTCACGAATATCTTATATGACCCCATCACCATAGCAATTGAATGCACTGCAATCTGGGCTGCGTTTATCCTCACAACCCCCCTCTGAGAGGGGACAGGGCTATCACTGAAGCAGAGACACTAAGGGACTTGCCCAAGGTCACACAGAGCAGGGTGAGAAACCCAGGTATCCTATGTCCCAGGTCAGTGTTCTAACCACTGGGCAATTCTTCCACCATAGGACTCTACTTGCTCGTTCCTTTATTTTCCATCCCTTCTCCTCCCTCCTCCTCATGTCCCTCTTGCTCTACTATGTCATCTTCTTCTGCATCTCTCCCTTTCTCCCCCCCCACCACCCTTTGTGCCTCCCTTTCCCCCTCCCTGATGCATCAGGCCAGATCAGCGTAGCTAAGCCAATGGGGCTGCACCGAAGACACCAGCTGAGGATCTAGTTTCCAGGAGCCTCCCGTCTCCCTGTTTCATCTGTTTGAGGTTGGGGTGGATTGGGGGCAGAACATGAAGGCTGCCTCCACAGAGGATTGTCTGGTTATGTCAAGAAGGGATAGAGCCTCACAATCTAGAGATGGCCTTTGCTGATAGCCCTCCACAAAGGGTTATAAGGAATAACCATCATGGATTCGTCAAGTACAAATAATGCCAAACCAAGCTAATTTCCAACTTTGATGGGGTTTCGGGCATAGTGGATGGGGGGAAGCAGTAGGTGTGATCTACCTTGATTTTAGAAAGACTTTTGCCACAGTCTCGCATGACATTTTCATAAGCAAACTAGGGAAATGCAGTCTAGAAGAAATTACTATAAGGTGGGTGCACAACTGGTTGAAAGACCATACTCACCGAGTAGTTATCCATGGTTCGCTCTCAAACTGGGAAGGGGTATCTAATGAAGTCTCATGGGGGTCAGTCCTGGGTCTGGTACTATTCACTATTTTCATCAATGACTTGGATAATGGAGTGAAGAGTATGCTTATAAAATTTACGGATGGCACCGAACTGGGACAGGGTTGCAAGCACTTCGGGGCACAGGATGAGAGTTTAAAATGACCTTGACGGATTGGCGAATTGGTCTGAAATCAACAAGATGAAATTCAATACAGACAAGTGCTAAGTTCTTCATTTAGAAAGGAAAAATTCAATGCACAACTACAAAATGGAGTATAACTGGCTAGGGGGTAGTAAGGCTGAAAAGGATCTGGGGGGTCATAGTGGATCACAAACTGAATGTGAGTCAACAATGTGATGCATTTGTGAAAAAGGCTAGTACCAGTCTAGGGTTTATTGACAGGAGTGTCGTATGTAAGACACAGGAGGTAATTGTCCTGCTCTATTGGCACTGTTGAGGCCTTAGCTGGAGTATTGTGTCCAATTCTGGGTGCCAAATGTTAGGAAATGTGTGGCTAATTGGGAGAGAGTCCAGAGGAGAGCAACACACATGATCAAAGGTTTAGAAAACCTGAAGAAAGGTTAATAAAACTGGGCACGTTTAGTCTGAAAAAAGAAGACTGAGGGGAAACCTGATAAGTCTTCCAGTATCCTAAGGGCTGTTACAAAGAGGACGGTGATCAATTGTTCTCCATGTCCATTGAAGGTGAGACAAGAAGTAATGGGCTTACTCTCCAGCAAGGGAGATTTAGGTTAGATATTAGGGAAAACCTTCTAACTCTCAGGGTAGTTAAGCTCTGAACCAGGCTCCCAAGGGAGGTTGTGGAATCTCTGTCACTGGTGGTTTTTAAGAACAGGTTGGACGAACACCTGTCAGGCATGGTCTAGATTTACTTGGTCCTGCATAAGCACTGAGGGCCAGACTTGGTAACTTCTCGAGGTCCCTTCCAGCCCTACATTTCTGTGATTCTATGAAAGGCCTTTAAGCCCAGTAGAAATGGTCTCCCCAGATACCTTCCAGGAAGAACAAAAAATGGCTTCAGGGCTCTCCCGTGTCTCCGTTCAAGTAAAATTCTCCCAGATGGTTCCATTGGACCAGGGCTGTTTAACGTTCTCTTTATAAAAATTCCCCCTAGATGTGCAGAGCCTTAAGCAAGCCCAGCTGAATTGTACTTTCCACTCAAACATCTTTGCTGGACTTAGCCTTGTCTACACATGGGCTTAACTGCATTTCGACCGGGGGGAAATTTCCCCTGCCCATTCCTCCTCCCCTCTAGAATTTACTTATTTTTCTACCAGCTCCAATTATGAGCTTTGTAAAGAAGTCACCTTATTTATAGTGTTTCCTGTCCATGTTTGACGGGAGATTGGCAAACCTTGCGGAGGATGTCAAGCACAAAGCCTTAGATGCTTTTTTGTTCCTCATACAGCCTCCTGTGGCCCAACGATGAGCACACAGGGTTGGGCTGTAGTTTAAACCTGTTCCTAATTGATTTAAACTAAATAGAAATTAACCTGGGTAAGGGGCGGTTCTATTTTTTTTAATGACACTTTACCATGTATTCTCCCCCCCCTCCACCCGCACCATGTTTGTAGGTGAGCTTGCTACTTATCTGATGCACTGGCAAAATTTGTGTCACGTTCTCTAGTGGGCCACTAGAGGCTAGCAACCTAATACTGCTGCCAACACAGGGAGCTGCTCCTTAAGTTAAAGGGGCAACGGTCTGTGCTGTGCTGTTGTGGTGACAGTTGTGGGTTCAAACCCTGTTGATGGCCCATGGCCAGGAGTGGGTTACATATGAACCCTATTCATATAGGCCAAAATGTTCCCCCTGGGGCTCCTAAACTTTCGACACCCTGAAAAAGCTCTTGCCTTACTGAACATCAGTGGGAGCTGTGGGTGCTCAGCACCTTTGAAAATCCAACCACTAGTTTAGATGCCTACATTTTAAGGCACACCTGTATGAATAATGTTAGTCATCCTTTTTAATTCCCTGGGAGAAATGTCTCTCACAGAGACTGGTTAGGTCTTACATCGCTCTCCAGCTGGTGCATTATTCATTACTCTTTATTGTGTGTATTATGGAGGGGGGTAATTCTTGTGGTGTTGTGTTATGGAGGGGGATCGGGGCCTTTTTGTACTAGACAGCGTGCACACATATAATGAAAAAGTGGCCCCTACCCAGAAAAGCTTCCGATCTAAGTGCTTAATGGATGAATGTCTTGCTGGGTTTCTCTGCCTGTACCTGTGCAGTTAGTGTGTGATCTTCTCGTGTGCAACGGCCCCTCTGCCTGAGGAGATGATGGGGGATATGTGAGTGGTTGGGGGCAGCGTATGCATGTTCCAGATTGTGAGCAATGCCCCTCTTTCCTGTAGCCCCCTGTCCCTTCCAATACTGCTTAGTCCAGGTCAGGATGTGGGAAGACCTAGTGTGCTGGCACTAGGGAATGGGGGCTGGGAGCTAGAGAGAACCACAGACTCCGTCCGTGTCTACACTGCAAACTAAACCCAGGCTCTGACTCAGGTTTGAGCCCAAGCCCCGTTCTGTCCACACACAAATCAGTCTGATGAGTCGGCAAGCTCTCAGGGCCCGGGTCCTAGGATGCGGCTAGGGAGTGGGTCAGAGCCTGAGTCCCGCCGAGTCCAAGCCCTGTCATTTAGCAGTGTGGACGCAGCTCAAGCCATAGACCCAAGTCCAAAGGTCTGTGTGGCGCAGTGTGGATGCGTTAGCGTGGCTGTGAGACCGGGTTCAGCAATTGTCAACCCAGCTTTACAATGCAGTGTGGACGCTCAAGCCTGGCTTGGAAACACATCCACAAGCCAGGGTCCCACACACCTGGGTTCAGAGTGCAGCCAAGACGCCCCCTCTGCATCCAGCAGCATCAGTAAGAATCCCCTTGATATGCATTAGAGCCAGGACCGGTCTTTTCTTTGCCATGCGGGATGCTCCTCTGAGTGCAGCTCTCTCTAACACACTGCTGCCTCTTGCCCACAGGCCAGCCCCAGGTGCGAACACCCCTGCGGGGTCTCCAGCCGTCCAGCCCCATGGACTGCACCCCTCTGCTGCAGAACGGCGCCGGGCGTGTCCCGGACCCAGGCGGCACAAACCGAGAGGCCGGGAACGGCGTCCTCGGCTCGCTGCCCAGCTCTCAGAAGCCTCATCGGAAGCTGCAGTCACACTACTCCATCAACAGCCAGGGCAGCAAGAAGAGCAAAGGCAGCTCCAAATCAGCCTCCTCTCAGATCCCTGTGGAGGCGCAGCAAGGTACCGGCTCTCCCTGCCCCCCCCAGCTCCCCAAATCCTCCACGTCCACTAATGGGAACAAGAGCTACAATGCTCGAGCGAGAGATGGGAGCGCCCAGGGTGAAAGGGGTGACGCCCACAGTTACTGCTTTGTGCTGACTGCCCCTTGCTACCGTTCAAGCCAGGGAGGTGTGTGGATCCTGGTCCGATTCCCCCACATTTTCCCTATTAGCTCTGGGCTGGCCTCCCCCCTCCCTGCCAGGTCCTCTGCCCCACCTCCTCGTGCCTCACGCTGGTCCTGTTAGTTCTGGGATTCCCTGCCCCCTAATCTCATGACCCTCGCATAGTTTTGGATCCCCTTCAATCCCAGTAATGTCCCTCCCAGCCCTCCAGTAATCTCCTTCACTAAGGGAGAACTAAGCCTCACACCTGCCCCATAGATTCCGGGACACACACTTCCCCCTCACACTGGCCTTACATCTGCCCCATAGATTCTGGGACGCGCTCTTCCCCCTCATGCTGGCCTTACATCGGCCCCATAGATTCCAGGACGCTCTCTTCCCCCTCACATTGGCCTTACATCTGCCCCATAGATTCTGGGATGCGCTTCTCACGCTGGCCTTACATCTACCCCATAGATTCTGGGACGCGCTCTTCCCCCTCACACTAGCCTTACATCTGCCCCATAGATTCTGGGATGCGCTCTTCCCCATCCCTACATCCTCCCCCCCCCCCCCCAATCCCCATTTTAAATGAAACAGCCCATTCTGGTAAAGCTCCGTCCGTTTCTCACTGCTGACCTTGGGCGAGTTCTTTTTGTTTGCCTTCAGGTTTTGGTCTGCCTAGCTTAGGGTTTTATACTGCTGCCCATCACCGTAGTATCTGGGCACCTTCCACACAAAATCGTCAGCAATGGCCAAGATCCGAGAGGATTCCATGGAGTCTCTAAGCTCCCCGGGCAGCACTGGTTGGCCCTATAGTGCCATTCGCAGGCCCCACCCTGCCTGTGTGTCTGCAGAAGCCAAAGGCCCAAATAACCAACCACCCTGAGCCCAGCAGCCCCGGGCTGGTCTCAGATCTCTGCCCTGAGATTGTTTGTGGTGGTCTCTATGGAAGCTGGGAGCTAGGGGGTTAAATCTGGAACCCTAAAATGCCTGTTGGGAACGTTCCCATCCAAGCCCTGGGATGGTGCTGTGCCAGGCAGCATCCGTGAATAACAGTATCATTCATTTCTGTCCTCTGCCCCCCACCACACTCCCTCCCTGGCTCTGCCATCCCCCTCCTCAGATTGCTGCGTCCACTGCATCCTCTCCTGCCTCTTCTGCGAGTTCCTGACCTTCTGCAACATTGTGCTGGACTGCGCCACCTGCGGCTCCTGCAGCTCCGAGGACTCCTGCATCTGCTGCTGCTGCTGCGGCTCTGGGGAGTGCGCCGACTGCGACCTCCCCTGCGACATGGACTGCGGCATCGTGGACGCCTGCTGCGAGTCCGCGGACTGCCTGGAGATCTGCATGGAGTGCTGTGGCCTGTGCTTCTCCTCCTGAAGCGGGGCGGGGGCGAGGAACCCAGAGCCAAATCCCTCGCCCAGGCATAAACGTGAGGGGACGGGGGTGGGGCAGGGGTGCCTTGGATTGGGGATCCCCCCCACCCCGCCACCCATTTGGCTCTTATTTTTCTTGACCTGCCCCGCATCATGTGTTCGGAGGATCCTGCAGGTTTCCTGAGCCTTTGAGAGAGCCACACGGGAGATGGAAAGGGGAGGAGTCCAGAGACTCCAGCAGAGCCGGTAACCTGAGGCTGGAAAGCACCTGGGGATGGGAGTCCCCTCCTTAGAGCCATGGGACAGCGGAAGATTCGTTGGATACCTGCAGGATCCAAACTTTCTCTCTCTACCTCCCCCAGCGCTGTCCGGCTAGGTAACCCCAAGCGGTTCACGGGGGAATTGAGACAGCAGCGTGGCTGCTTCCTGCCACCTGAGCCGAGAGCAGGAGAGCAAGTCCTACGCAGAGACCCTGAGCTGCCTTGCTGGGCCAAAGATCAGACATGCACCGAGCCACCAGCTGTCTGAGGAATCAGCGAATGGTGCCACCCTGCTGGCTGGCTGCTCCAGTGCCCCGCTGGCTGACAGCTGGCATGTTGTAGCGGCACGAGTGGCCCTTGGCTGGCAAAGAAAAGTGTGCCAGGTGCACTGGTGCCAGCTGATTGGCAGCTATTGCAGGATCATCCATGCTGCTAGTTCAAACTACGGCAAGGGCGTGGTGCCTGCTCGTTGGTATTTTAGGCACAGGAGTGCCCGCTAGTTTGCAACTCGAAGGAGTAGGCTGATGTCCCCTGGTCAGCAGTTAGATATCGTGAGCCCGCAGGGAGATTGCAGCTGGCCTGCCAGCACCCAGAGTACAAAGACAGGACTTTTTCACAGAGTTCCCACTGGCCTGTCTAACCTCCTGCCCTGCGGACTCGGACGATGGGGCCCAAGACATGGCACAAAACGCACGCACCGGCCTCATCCTCCCACCCCAGGCGGGAAGCCGTGGCTATGGGCAGCAGGGCGCTGTGAGGTTCAGGGGGCCGGCCGGGGTGGGAGGTTGGAGATGGAACGCCTCGGCCTCCCTTTGCGGTTGGAAGTGGCTTCCCCGCCCCCTTCTCGGTGCTGAGGAAGACAGGCAAGTGCAATAAACCCAGCCGGCTGCTCCCTTGTGACCCCAGCACTTGGGCTATCGCATGCGAGCGTGCGTGCGCACGCACACACACACACACTTTTGCACAAAGCCTTTTCCTTAACTGCCCCTGTGATGGCTGACAAAGGATGCCCAGAAAAGCCTTCCCCGCAGAGAAGCTGCGTGTCCATGCACAAATTGGTGGAGAGAGGAGATTCCAGACTCTCCCTGTTGCGAAACGCCTTCTCTCCTGGCCTTCTCGTTACAGGGGAAGGACAGAGCTCTCCGGGCCTGACTCAAAAGTGCAAGCCACGCAGCAGTGGCTGTTGGACACTGCGCCTGCTCGGAAGGCCTCCGGAGGGCCAGTGGCTCCGGCTCTCTCTCCCCCTGACCTATACCGGCCTACCCTGCTTGGGCCTTCAACTGCAGGGCAGGGAGGAAATGCGCCCTGCACAGGCTGGGGGGGGAGTGGGGGGGGTTGTGAGGTTTTGTCTGTTTGATTTGTTACGGTAAATAAAGATCTTCCTGCATTTCTGACCCCCGACGTCTCCTGTGTCGTGTGCTCGGCCTGGGGCAGCATCACGGGACCAAGGCCAGAGCCCGGCAAATGTCCCCCAGGACAACTTTGCCCCCCACCATCCTCAGGGCCTTTGAGCAGTGGTTCTGTCCCTGCTTAGGACAGGGTCGGGGATTGAGTGGGGCCTGAGTAGCAATCTGGAGTGTATCCTCCTTGTTCTCTCTTCAGGGACATGAGGGAGGCTGGACAGAGAAACCCGCTGGGATTTATCCCTCTGGGTATCATGCTAGGGGTATTAAGGGAGAGCCCGCAGGGCACAGAACTGCTGGTATTTGTCCCCCACTTTGAGACAGGGTACTGGGATGGATGCCTGCTTAGATATCTCCTGGGGTTCCTCCCCATGGTTCTAGCTAGACACTTCCATGGGTTGTTCCACTGGATCTGCCTTTGTTAGGGTTAGGAAACTGCCACACAGAAAGGTGAACTGGTTTTACGGAAGCCAGGGAATAAGCCTCCATTCCCACAACACGGCCCACCCCTGCAGCCTGCTTTGCAGGCTCTGAACCTCTGCCACTTCACCCACCTCTGGGGCTGGAACGCAACAGCCGCTCTGTGTGACAATGCTGCACGACCGTGTTTTCTGAAGGAGGGGAAGCCACGAACAGCGGCTGCAATTAAAACAGCTGCCACGGGAACTTGGGGAGGCAGGAGATAACAGGATTGCCAACCCTGAGCATTCAAAAAGCATGAGCCCGTCCCCCAAAATCATGAGATTAGCTTAAAAATCGTGAGTTTTCAATTATACATTTTTAATTTGTTTTGTTTGCCTTCTGGGGTTTGAGCCTGTTTTCCAGCTTTTCTCTGCCATCACAAGGGCTAGAAAGTTTCTTTTTAAAAAATGCAAGCTGAATTTCTCACAAAATCACAGGACTCCAGGATCTGGGGCTTTAAGGAAAACAGCAAATATTGCAGGACTTGCAGTGAAATTGCAAGAGTTGGCAACACTGACCAGGACACTGGGGTTAAGACCCTGAATTCTTGAGAAAAGGGCCAGGGGATAAAGATCACAAGCATGCTGAAAGACAGCCCCTAATACCTTGGTAGGGACATTGGATCATTCAGAGGGGAGAGTTCTCCCTACTGAATCCCCCACACCACTCACTCCCTGCCTGGATATTCCTTGGAGATCTCTGCATATAGCGAAGTCAAAGCCTAAAGGTAGCCTGGTTTCACGCTCATCTCGGGGAGGGAAACACCAGGCCAAATAGGTCAGTTGGCCAGAGTGACACATGCTGGTTTTGCACTCTGGGCTGCTTGCCCTCTGGGGATAAAGTTTCAGTTAACCAACTTATTTTTAGTGCTGACCTAAGGCAGCACTGAGCCCGAGCCTCGCAAAGTGAAAGGCTACACGTACACCGAGGGCCTGATCCAAAGCCCATTGAAGCCAATGCAAAGCCGCCCCTTGATTTTGGTGGGCTTGGCGGCAGGCACAGCCCCTGAGTCTGGGCAGAACCGTTCTGCAAGCCTACGGAGCTAACCCCCAGGCTCGGCCTGGACCCTGATCCAATCCCGTCTCCGGTGTAGCAGACAGAGGCTGGGTACAGTCTGTGGTGGGCTAGAGAGCCCTCCTCAGCCCCACAGTACCAGCGCCGGGGTAGAACCGAGACGGGGAGAGGTGGGAATGGAATCTAAGAGCCGAAGGCAGTTCTTGCTCCTAGATAGGGTGACCAGATGTCCTGTTTTTAAAGGGACAGTCCCGTTTTGGGGGACTTTTTCTTATATAGGTGCCTATTACCCCCCCACCCCCAGTCCCGTTTTTTCACGGTTGCTATCTGGTCACCCTACTCCTGGAGGGCCTCCTCCAAAGTCCATTGACGTAAATGGGAGCCTGTCCACTGGGCCCTGGATCCTTGGCAAGAGGAGCCAGGACAAGACCTTTCCCCAGCCCCCCAATCCCCGGCCTCACTTGTGGTGCTAGTTAGTGACTGCTGGCAGCTCCCGAGCTCTCCCCTCAGCCGGCCGGCGTGCCAGCTGTGGTAACAAACTCTGCCAGAGACGCTAATGGGGAACAGATTTCACCAGCGGAACCGGGGCCTGCTGTCAGAAGCACAGTGCAGGCTTTTGTCTGACAGACGGATGAGAGGGGAGTGGGGAAAAAGCACATACCACGCTCTCTCCCACCCCACACTCATCCCCACCCTCCTGTGCCTCTCCTGAGCTGTGCACATCTGCATCGCGTGCTTCACGCCGCTGTATGCAGAGAGAGGCATTTACGCTCTGGCCAGCCCCGAGGTGGTGTAAGTTGTCTGTTCTCAGATGGGAGCTTAGCCTGACCGCCCTTGTGTCCAGACTGATTCTTCCTGTGCACAGGATTAAAAACCCTGAGCCTGACGTTGTAAAAACAGCATGCACGCCAGCCACACACCCCGACACACGTTAACAAGAAAGAGGCCCGATTTTCAGAAGAGCTCAACACGCTGGGACTTGTGCTTTGTGGCAAGTACATCACCAATTATGGGTGATGAGCCCTTGAAATCCTGTCCCCCTAAATACCTCCCATTTGACTGTGTTCATGAGCAAATGGGATCCTATGGCAAACGCATACACAGCCACCTTGATTTATCTGCCCCTTAAATAAGTGGCTTAAAATTCGTGTGTAAGGGAGGGGAGTTTGGTTTCTCTGAGTGGTGGGGAATGATGTATTTCTAAATGTATGTGCTGTTAACACCTACATACGCTATAGTGACGGCTGCACTAGAAAATGCAAATAAAAATCACTGCTCACTGGAGCTGGGCCTAATCGAAAGTGAGGCTAAATGCTGAAAAGTGACACTCTAAAAATGGCCTCAGGAGCACAGCTGGGCAAACAAGGAATTTTTTGGTTCATTGGCAATTTGGAAAAGTCGAAGAAAAAAATCATTTCGGGGCTAAGGCAGTGTTTTGTTTTGACAAAAGGTTTCCTTTTGATTTTGCCCATTGTTTCACGTTCTTGGATGTTTCTTTAATAATCTTAAAGGATGTTTTGAACCAAAAAGTTGTTTCAAAACCAACATAACCCAAGTGATTCATTCTGAAAACGTTTAACCTTTTGATTTTTTTCCCTGATTTTTTTTGTTGTTGTTTTGGTGTCCAAATGAATAATTCCGTGAAACTGACACGAATTTGTGACACGTTGCAGTGTTGCGAGAGCTGCCTTTTTTGCTGAAAAAAGTTGCGTGTGAAAGATTTTCTCCCGGCTCTAATCAGAAGGCTCCAAATGTATTGTGTCTCTGTGACTCCAGATCAAATCTACTTAGCTTACAAAGAAAAATGCTGTTTGTTTCCTACCAGCCAGCCCTGCACAGAGGCAGGCTGGCCTCTTTCCTTCTCACTCCGATCCAGCAATCAGAACTGCTGACAGTGCATGAGCCATGCGAGATATTCCAGCTCACACCCACCCAACGCCGTGCCGGCTCCACAGAGTTTACAGGAGTAAAGAACAGTCAACAGATCTGCTTATGAATACATACAGGTTCACTATTGCAGTGCAACCGGTGTCATCATTTACACGTGTGTGAAATGGGTGTTAAATGCTGCTGCTCTCCTTTGGTGGCATTTAAAACCCGTAGGTTTAAATGATGACACAAAGCACAGAACAATGCTGAATTAACACCACAGGGCAGCATTTCTGAGTCAGGAAGTGTTCTTTTTAGAGAGCCAGGGTATAAAACCTGAGAGGACATGCCTCTCCCCAGCTTGTGTGTGCCATTGCAAACTCAGCATGATTTCTCCCTCTTATCCCAACTCTCTCCCGCTTGATCTGCGTTATACTCTTTCTGCTCTTCTCCTTCTAGCTCCCATCTTGGGTTTTCTTGCTCCTTTCTGGACTCATTTTCAGCTGCTTCCCTTTCTCCTCCTCCTCCTTTTTAATAACAAGTGGCACTTACCTCGCACTTTTCATGAGAAAATGTCAAATGTCTTGATGAAAGAGGGTAATGTATATTTTTTACAGATAGGGAAACTGAGGCACGAAGCAGTTGGCCGAAGTCACACAGTGAAACAGCGGTACAGTCAGAAATCCAGTCTCCAAGTTCCCTCTGCTCTAACTACCAGACTATATTCCCTCTTGTTTCCTTTCTCTTCTCACCAGCTCCCTAATTTCTCATCCTTTCTAGGAGCAAGTTAGGATGCAGAAGTGCCCCTCCCACTAATTAAGCTGGTTATCCTTCCTGGTCTTTTAGCAAGCCTATCCCCATTGCATTTCCCTAATAACCCAGCAGGATGTGAATTCCTGCTTGGGATGGGGCTTGAGTCTCCAGAGCTCGCAGAGGAAATTTGGCTCATGAATATTAAACAGAAAGCTACAGGGGCCTCATTCTTGTTTCTGGCATCAGGTCACCAGCTGGGTTCTGGTGTAACTCTCACCTCGCTCGCCTGCTTCAGCCCTGATGGACTATCCCTGAAATGCCCGAAACCTAACAGGAGTTTGAGAGGAACTGTGGGCCGGTTGCACTCCACAGCTTGCCAGGTTCTTCTGGGAAGGCAAGGCTTAAAAATGGGGTTTGCTGCAATTGCAGATCAGGCGGGCTTCTTTCCTGCACAGCAAAGCTGTAGCCTGTTATCTCCACAGGGCTGCAGCTGGCACTCATCACACACCTCTGTTCCTCCCTGCCAGTCTTAGCTCCAACCCTGTGATTTCTCCTTTGGCAGCTGAGGAACCCTGCAAAGGGCCTGCACTGGCCCGTGGAATAGAATCCAGGAGGGAAGCCACAGGTCCTGAAAAGAGCGGACGTGGGGATATGCGCTTCTGGGATTCATATGGGATTTACTCTTTCCCAAGCGCCGCCTGTCCTGGAGTCCCCGGGGAGCTGGCTTTCCAGCTGAGGAAGCAGAAGGTGAGAAATGTGGACTTCAACACCAAAACTGTGCGACTTCCAAATGGTTCTGCAGGAAGGAGCCCTCGGCAAAAGCCTTAGCCCTCAAGTTCTCTCTCCTGCTACCCGCTGGTTGTGGCGGAAGGCTGGGAGCTGTGGGGCCAGATTTTCAAGTGCTCAGCACCCAAAATTTGGGCTAGATTTTCAGATGAACACCACTCTGTGCGCTGGGCTCAACTGCAGATCTGGCCACTTCTTTAAGCACTTGAATGGGAGCAGAAGCTCTCTGGAAGTTCTGGCCATCTTTTAGGGGCGCTGGAGCCACGCAGGGGTCAGAGGGTCCGTTTGCAGAGGGCAAATGGGGTCAGAGGGTCTGTTTGCGAAGTATAAATTATCTTCCTCCGGCAATAATCTGGGGCTGGGGAGTGGAAAGACTCTCTTGGGATTTGAGAAGTAAATTGTAGCCAGGTGGGTTGGAGCAGCAGCCAGGAGGCTTGCCAAGCTGGCTATTGAGTAGGGGCTAACATCAGCATGTGAGCAGGGGAGCGAAGCAAGGGCAAGGTAATGCCAGGTGCATTCTGCCGGCTAGTGGGAAAGCAGGAGGGCCTCTCCGAAGGGTTAGCAGGGGAGGACGGGATGGTTGGATAGCGGAGCTAGACTTCCCATGCAGTGATTGACACTCGGTTCAGACCACTTTCGAGGTCCCAGCAGGACCGTTCCAGATGTTCTAGACCATCTCCCATGTGCGGGTCAGGCTCCGCTCTCGCCTCAAGACTCACTCACATCCCCCGTGTGTCCCTCCTACATTCCAAACTAGCTTTGGGGCAGGAAGAGATGAGAGTTCTCCATCCCCATGACTCCCCAATCAGCTCCCTACCTTCAGCCCAGCCCTCCCCACCTCCCACCCCCCGCATTTTGCTTTTCCCTAAAACACTGCAGTGGGAGCCAGAGGGGCAGAAATCTCCCCTTTGTGCTTGGAAAAGGCACAAGGCTTTGAGACTAGCTGGAGCAGGAGAGGAAGGAGTTAACCCTGCTGCTTGGGAATTAATTAACAACAGATGTGTTCGGTTTCAATTAATTAATCTCCTGCCGACACTTGGTTTTTACAGTTCCCTCGGAAGCCTCTCCAAGTCAAGGAGCTGTCCGGATGCCAAAGCTAGCTCTGTGCCTGCAGGCCTGGCAGGTCCCGGGCTGCCAGGGCTGCCTGCATGGGCCACGATGGCAGTTCAAGGAGTTTGTTATTCTCCTATTCGCTATAGGCTCCAGCTGGCAAGGGCGCGCACCCAGCCTCTGACACTGGTACCAGTGAGCTGTGACGCTTCTTGGGCGGTTTCCCAAGGGCATGTAGGCTATCGGCTGAGAATTGCTACCGGCTGGGAGTGTACGTACATGGAGGCTAAACGGCCTGCCTGATCTGGGGCAGAGTTAAGGTTGGCATTGGTACAGCGAGTGGTGTGGTTGGCTCTCCTGCTTTTCTGCTAGCCCCTGTTTGCATCGTTACCCCAGCCCACCACTCATTCTGCGCGTCTGTTTTGCTCTCTTGTTGCACACGGCTAGGTAAGCAGCAAGGTCTCATGGGCAGGGGTGGCTAATCTATAACAGGGGGACAATTACTACTTCCCTACCCCACAGCAGGGGGACGCAAGGATGCAATTAGTCAATATCCAGTGGTTCCATTTGGGGCCCAGCTCTCATTTAAAACCAGCATGCATTCAATTCCCAAACTCAAGGTCCGCTCTGAAGCCAGCTGCGGACAATGGAAAGGCTCCCAGGCCGGGCAGTAGACATAGGATCAGTCTCCGGCTGCAGAGAGAACCTGGATGAAATCGCCTTTGTGAGGTGCCTTGCAGATAGCAGTAGTTCTCTCCAGGTCATGGTGAGATGGGCCAGCCTGGGCTGTAAGCCATCCTGAGTCAAGGGTTCACCAGCTCAGGCTGCGTGTTCTGTTCCCTGTGGAGTGGGCTGGCCTGGATTTGAATTTATCTTCTGGAACTCCAGCCAGGCCTATTAATGTATGGAAAGCAAAGGGGATGGTGGGCTCCCAAGAAGCCCTTAGCCTGGCCATCTCAGCTGGAGGAACCCTCTTTGGCTGATTATATTTAGGACTTTAATTTGTGCCAGGCTCACTGCCGGCGATTTGTTAGGAGCGAGACACAGGGCATATGAATAATTAAAGTTCGTTGTCTAATTGCTGATCAACCGTGAGGGAACTACACTCCCAAGCTCGCAGGAAGGCATTAAGGCACCGTTCACTTGACCTGCCTGGATCTCACTTTGCCTAGATGTGGCTTTTCACAATGTGCTCCGCTGTAGTAACGACTGAGTTGGCTGAAGACCCAAACAGAGAGGTGGTCAGGCCAGATGGAGGTTAGGGCCAAGGGCATGGGATGTCTGGAAGGGCGTGGGGGGGCCCTCACTTGCGTGGCCTGGACAATAGTATTACACAGTCCTGCCATCGCTGATCGTGCACGAGAGCCTTCCCATCTGCAATCCCTACCACCTGTAACAGTCTCTACGCGTCTCTCTGCCTCATCGGCTCTCCATCTCGCTCCCCATCTCTTCCTCCTCCTCCCCTAGCAGGTTATTACTGAACACTGGGTGTGGCTACACTGCAATCGGGAGGTGTGATTGCCAGCATGGGCTAGCCCTGCCCACACAGGACGTTGGGTACGTACACATGGGCTAGCCCTGCCCACGCAGGACGTTGGGTACGTACACATGGGCTAGCCCTGCCCACGCAGGACGTTGGGTACGTACACATGGGCTAGCCCACGCCGACCGGGCTTCACTGCTATTGTTATTGGAGCTATCTAGAGCAAAGCTAATTCACTTGTGTGATCGTGCCTCTTGATAGCAGTGTAGACATGCCTGCTCTGTAAAGCATTCTGGGACATAGTTTGTGGGAGAGACCCTGGCTCTGCAAAATAACCATATTAGATGGGGATTGAATCCCACAGTTTGGCTCTGGACCTTAGAGGCAGTTCTGAATAGTCACAAAGTCCAGGGGGTGGGGAAATCTATGGTCCCATCTTAGAGAGAGAGACCAGCCATGAAAATTAGCTCTAGGCCTGATCTTTCCCAATGGTCAGGGGTTTGGGATGAATATGACCCCTTGCAAATCCCCACTGTGACAGGAGCCTCCTTGGCAGGTGGAGAGATGGACTAAGGGCTCTCCAGCAGCCCTGCTTCCAACCCCCGGCAAGGCGTGGACCAGGGGCATGGCTGGAGCATGCGACACTATGGTGAGTCTCTGCTTCCCAGGAGCCTTGGGCTGCAGAGTGCGAGTTAGAGCAGCCTCAGGGCTGCTGTAACTAAGATGTGGCCCCAAAATACAGAGAGTACAAAGGGGCCTTTTCCCCCCCCACTACCCCTACATCCACCCCAGATCTCTCCACTCCTGCCACCCTCTCAAGCACAGGACTGAAATAACTGGGAATCAGTCCCCTTATTCCTAGACTGGAGAGTCTATGCCAACACCAAAGAACTCAGAGAGGATGGACAGTATGTCCTGTCCACCCTTCTTTGGCCACTTGCAGTACTGTTCCATGCAGTCGGCACACCATGGCGTACTTTGCACAGGCCAGCATGAGCAACGTTAGCTTTGGACTCATCTTGCTTTCTTGACTGCTCTTTAGCTTGTTGTGAAGGGCTCAGAATGACATGAAGCTGCCCCAGCCTAGAGATGTGTTTAGCAGCACTGAATGTGTATTTTGTGGCCTTAGACATTCAGATGGATGAGAGGCAACATTTCCAGAAGGGCTGAGATGATGTCCCATTTTTAAATATGACTTGGGCACTTAGGATTCTAAATCCCATTGACTCGACTTGGACTCCTGAGTGCTTAAGTCACATGTCAAAAATGTCTTGAGTGACTTAGAAGCCCTAAGTTACTTTTGAAAACAAGCCTAAGGGTTCTAAGTCACTTTGACGCTTTTGAAAATTGTACCCTACAAAAATATCCTGAGTTATAACGTGTGCAGTGGTGGGGTAGCCGTGTCAGTCCCAGGGTATTTGAGAGACACAGTGGGTGAGGTAATATCTTTTATTGGACCAACTTCTGTCGGTGAGAGAGACGAGCTTTCCTTTCCCAGACCACAAGAAGAGCTCTGTGTAACTTGAAAGCTTGCTCCTCATCAACTGAAGTTGGTCCAATAAAAGATATTACCTCACCCACCTTGTCTCTCGGTGTTATAATAGAAAGGATTCAAAAATAACCAGGAGTTTTGAAAGGGGTGTAATAAATAGAGCTGGTCAGAACATGAATTTTGCATCCTGTGGGGGTGTAACAAGGTTGGGACTCACCACCGCGGCACCTCCTACTGGTTACTCCGGGAATTAGCTCAGTCCAGTGGAGTGTCCCCTCTTGATGGTATCCCGCCCGTTGTCTTGCCCTCGGTTGGCTTCTGAGCCCACGTCGCTCACCAACTCGCGGCATCCTCTTCCGGACCACTGCCCTCCGGCAGTGCCCCTTAGTCCAGCCACACCCTCTTCCGGGGGGGGAGGGGGGAGGGTGTCAATCAGCAGTCTCTATGTCTAGCCACCGTGGTCAACCACACACCCCAAAGTCTAATCCCTCCTGTCAGGCATCTGGCATGGTCTATAATGGCCGCTCCCTACGGCCAATGGCTGGGTGTACTGCAAGGGGGGAAGGGGGGGGACCCAGGCCCACCCTCTAATCTGGGTCCCGGCCCAGGGACCCTCTGGAGGCAGCCTCGCTGTCCTCCTTCTCTCCCCTCGTCTGTCTGCTTCCCTGGGCCGCTTCCCCTACAGCCCCTCGCACCTGCTAGGCCCTTCCCCTCAGGGCCTGCAGCCTGGCAGACACCAGGCTGGAGTTTCCTTCTGCTCCCCCGGGCCTGCCCAGCACTGCGCTGTCCCAGGTGCTAGTCTCCCACCCTGGAGACAGACCTTCCCCTGTCAAAGACCTGGGACAGACTGACTGCTCCTTTCCAGAGCAGCCTTCTTATAGGGCTGAGCCTGGCCCTGATTGGCTCTCAGTAAGCCCTTTCCTGATAGGCTGCGCAGGCTGGCAGCCATTCTGGCCTACTCTAGCCCCCTCTCACATAGGGTGGGGCACTCGCCCCGCCACAGGGGGAAAAAATGAGATTTCCAAATTTTTTTTTAATCTCAAATCAGGATGAAAAACCAACATTTTGACATTTTTGGCAAAGCGTGAAAAGATTTATGTTGGGTCAACCAAAATGTTTCTATTTTGATAAATGTGGAATGTTTCATTTTGATTTCAACCCCTTTTAATGTTTATTTTTCTAATATAAAATAATTCAAAATTTTGAAATGAAAAGTCAGTCCAAAATGAAAAAAAATCAAAACTCTTCATTCTGGAAATGTCCGTACGTCCCATTTTGACATTTTTAAACTGATTTTTTTTTTCATTTTTCTCCTTAATCAATACAATTTCACAAAAAAAATCACTTTAGTCAGAAGGGCACTTTCCAATAGCAAACTGTTTTAGATGAACATTTTCTGACCTCCTCTAATAACAAACCCATCTCCTCCAGGGCATCAGCCAACCTCTAACTGGCTGGAAAGAAACTACCCCATCTTTTCATGTGCTGTATATTTATACCTGCCTACTGTATTTTCACTCCATGCATCTGATGAAGTGGGCTATAGCCCACGAAAGCTTATGCCCAAATAAATGTGTTAGTCTCTAAGGTGCCACAAGGACTCCTCGTTGTTTTTACCCCACTAGGCTGTTATCCTATCACTTCCTTGGACACATCTGATGCTGGTCAGAGATAGGATACGGGACTAGAGAGGTCCCATGTCTGATCAAGCCTAGAAGTTCCTTGCTTTCAACAGCGTGTCCTACTTGTGTCTTGAATCAAAATCAATAAAATGCAAGTAGAAGGATTTTTCTTTTTCAACTACAAAGACCTTTTTGATCCTGTTTCCTGTCTGGCCATGCACCGAAGTGGTGCAGGCTCAGAGATGGTTCATGAACCTACCACCTTTGCTTTCTTCTCGCTTACAAGTGCTTAGTTGGGTCCCGCTTGCTCCTTATTCGCAGTCCTGATCCTGCCTAATTGGCCTCCTCCCCTTTCATTAATGGCAATTTTAAAGGGCCAGGGGATGGGAAAATAAACAAACACATTGCACAAAAATCTTTCAAGCCAAAGAGAAAACAAATCGTTGGAAGGCAAGGACGTTTGTTTAATCATCTAGGTTCCGGGAGGCTGCCTCTGCTAAGCGGAGCCAGTGGAAGGATGGGGGCAAGCAGAGAAGCCTGTAGTCTATTAAACTTCCTTTGAGAGCCTGCCAGACTGACAACAGCTGGAAGAAATTAACATTTCAGGTCTGTCAGCCCGTTCGCTGGGCTTTTTCCCCCACAGAAAACAAACAGCTTGATGACTGTGGTCTCGGCAGCTTCACCTTCTCACTCTCTGAGGTCCCGGGCTGCAGACAATAGCTGGTTTCATCAGATTTTTTTTTTAAAAAAAACCTGCAAAGAGAGTAGAATGCCAAACAAAGTTCAGATCACACTCTAAAGCAGGGCTACCACCGGGAGTGAGGGTAGAAATGCCATCATCTTCTGCAGCATCTTGTGTGTGACATTTACTGACCACAGATGTGCATTGGTTCCCTCTAGGCCTGTCGATTTGGTACCTCCAAGGAAGCATTCTGCCTTACGCCTCCCAGCACCATGCTGAACAAAGAGCACTGCCATTTAAAAATCTGACCTCCGATCATTAGCGGGATGTGACGGGGTGTGTGTCCCCCCCCCCCCCCTGTGCCCCGAAGGGGGTAATGGAGGCCAGAGGGACCAATTAACCTATTAGGCCAGGGATCGGCAACCTTTGGCCTGCGGCCCGCCAGGGTAAGCCCCCTGGCAGGCCGGGCCGATTTGTTTACCTGCCGCGTCCACAGGTTCAGCCGATCGCAGCTCCCACTGGCCGCGGTTTGCCGTCCCAGGCCAATGGGGGCTGCGGGAAGCGGCGTGGGCCGAGGGATGTGCTGGCCGCCGCTTCCTGCAGCCCCCATTGGCCTGGGACAGCGAACTATGGCCAGTGTGAGCTGCGATTGGCCGAACCTGCGGACGCTGCCAAAGGTTGCCGATCCCTGTATTAGGCTGAAGGCTGAGAGGAAAGCCCTAATTACGGGAAGCTCACCTGTGCGGGAACAGATGGGACTTCTATAAAGCCAGGGAGCTGGGAGCAGGCAGGGGGCTGCAGGGAGGTGTCTGCAGTCACATCCTGGGAGAAGGGAGGTATGTTTGGGGGCTATAGAGACAAGTAGCCCATGGTCATTCCCTGGGAGAAGGGAATAGAGAGGATGGCAAACCCCGGGAGTGCCGGGGTAGGAAGCAGCCCAGGGAGTAAGCAGCAAGGTTGGGGACTGAACAGACCTTGGCTGCGTGTTGTAGGGTCCCTGGGCTGGAACCCAGAGTAGAGGGCAGGCCTGGGTTCCCCTACCCACCACTGAGGAAGCGGCACCAGTGGGGCAGTCAACTGGAAGACTGCCTGGGTCAATGTGGGAGTGCCACACACTTGGAAGGACTGTACCCCTGAAGGGGGGGACGCTGAGCAATGTGGCCGGATCACGGAGAGAACGCTGCGGTTCCTGGAGCAAGAGTAGGGCTGCAGACCAGAGAGAGACGGAGTGACGGCGTGTGACCACGGGAAGAGGCGTGAACCTCACGAGCTAATCCCTGGAGCGGCCAGGAGGAGGCGCCAGCCAAGGAGTGAGTGAAGCACCCTGCCATAAGGGGGCTAAAGCATTCAGTTACCAGTGTGCCTAGCGGCGGCCGCGTATGAATAGTGGGGAGAGTCTTGCAGTGTATGCAACACCCTTGAGAACGTTCATCCTCTCTCGGTCATTGCTAGGTGAGTGTTCTGCCTTCAGGATCGCTCATTGGCCGATGGCGACTGGTTCTTATGACGTCATGCGTCTCTTTCGTGTTTGATTGGCTGAGTATGCTGCCACTTAATATCCTGCTGGCGGAGTTATTTGAAAGCTGGTCCGAGCTGGAATGGCCTCTCCCCTGCTGATGTAGCTGAATTAAGCTGCTTTATGATTCTTGTTGGTTTTTGTAATAATCCTCCCGAGACTGCTTAGACTCTCGATCACACTCCAAATGCAGCAGCCCTTTGGCACACCATTGTGTTGCATGGGGGTGGGGTCTCAGTCAGCTTGGCGTTGTGTTGGCCAGTAAAGAATACAGAGAAAATTATCTCGTTGGGTCAGAAGCTGTCTGAACTCTGCTACATTTGAAGAGCGTAGAACTGGCAAACTCCAGCTGATTTCTGTGCCAAACTACAATCCCCCTGACTTCTTCAGCCAGCCTGTGTATGCCAGGGCCTGAGCATAGACCATATATCTCCAGGTTCTGCATTGTTCTGCATTGCTACCAATTTGGAGAAGGAAAATACATCGTGGTTTGAGTTAACCCTCGCCTGTGTACGGTGAGGAAAGGGACCAAAGACCACGAGAAAGGCAGCTCAGAATATTCTATTCTATATAGTTTTTTATACCATGCTCCTCACAGATCTGAGCTTCTGACTGGGATCTGATCAAGATCTACCAGTCCAGAAGTTTTGAGCACTGGGTCCCAAGGTGCCGTGTTGCACAGAAGAGATCACACTTGCTCCAGCATTGCCAGAGATCAGCACAATCCCCACAGATGTTTGCTTCAGTCTTGGAAGAGTCCTGAGAGCAGTAGTACCTAGAGTCCTCAATTAGAGTCCTCCACCACCAGCAAGCCCATTCTACCTGTACATTGATCTCTGGTGATTGATCCAGTGAAGTCAATGGAGAGAATTTCCCATTCACTACAGTAGCCCCTTAAATCTCCTTCCGTTCTCTATAGATCCCCTTCTGACCTAAGTCTTTGTGTCTCCATTGCAGATTTATACAGCTCCAGATTCCTCTCCAAAGTGTCCTTAATCAATGAGAATTATAGAAACCTTGCTCCACCTTTAGCCTCCAAATCATTTGCTCATAGTTCTGAAATGTAACAAACAAACCAAAAAAAGACTCCATTCAATAATGGCATAAGACAGACAGAGATGGCAATCTAACTGCTTTGAAAAAACTAGGCCCAGATCCACAACGGGTGTAAATCAGCGTAGTTCCATTGACGTCGACCAAGCCACACCAACGTACACCAGCTGAGGATATCATCTGTGGCACTGATTGCTCTAAGGAGGTGCCTACCAGCTTAGCGGGATCTGGGCAAGTCTTTCTTTTTCAGCCTTGCTCAATGGCAGTTTGCTGATACGTAAGTTGGCCTCCGTAGAGTGTTGTACTAACAGGTGTTCCACACTTTGTAGGTGCTCACCGCTGAAAAGCCAGGTGAGGTCTGCTCACGCCCCCAAGAGAGCTGTAACCATCCCCTGGATGTTGACTTCATTCAACACCATTCTTCTTCCCACCCCTGGTCACTACGCCTTGATTGAAGGCCAGCTGTAGGCCTACGAGTGAACATGCAGGCCCTGCATTTATACGGACGTGCCAGGTCTGATGAGACAATATATCAACACAGTGCTGGTGTTGGCCCTCCAGGCTCGGCTTTCTGATCTGGATTGGATGCTTAGGCGCCCTTCTCAAAAGATCCAGGGCCTGATCCTGATCTCAGGTACACCAGTGCAAATGCAGTTCATGTATACAGGTGTATCACTGACATCTGACTCCCGAGATTTTGTCCTGTGTATTGTCTCTCACTAAAAAGAGGTTGTCGTTGGAATGAGAGCTGTGTTTTGGTTGCCCTTGGAGCAGGAGTTCAGATGAATTTTTTCCAACATTGGAGAGGTTAGTAAAACAATTGGGAGAAGCAATTGCTACCAAATGAGTTGACACTTGGCCTAGGTTTTGTATAGCGGCTTTGTGTGTGGTCTAGGCCTGTTCCACCATCTGCCAGCAGGAGTCACTGTAGGGAATGGCCTAAGTGGACTATTCTGGGTGAAACTCACAAGCAATTCCTGCAACCCAGCTTATCCCATGCATGCGGGAGGGGATGACAATGGTGAGTTGGCTGGAAGCAGGCTCACAGCTCCCCATGTCTTGACCTACCCCAGCAAGAATAGCTGTAGGGAGTGGAATATTATTATTATTATTTTATTATTCATTATGTGTATTGCAATAGCACCTAGGAGCCCAGTCATGGACCAGGTCCATTGTGCTAGGAGCAGTACAAACACAGAACAAGTAATGGTGCTGAGGCCAGGTCTACCCGAGAAACTTTTGCCAGTGTAGCAATGTGATGTAAGGGTATGATTTTTTTTTTTTAATGACATTTTTATACCGGCAAAAACAGTAGCATAAGCCCAGTTACACCAGCAAATTTCAGTGCTTCTTTCAATATAGCTTCTTTTGTTCAGCGAACTGATACAAGCAATACCAGCAAAAACACATTTTTGCCGGTAGACCCTGCATCTGCCCTAGGAGATCACCTACCCTACCTTGCTGATACTAGGATAGCTATACCAGCAAACCTTTTCTAGAGTAGACTAGACTAGTGGCTCTCAACCTTTCCAGATGACTGTACCCCTTTCAGGAGTCTGATTTGTCTTGTGTACCCCCAAGTTTCACCTCACTTAGAAACTAATTGCTTACAAAATCAGACATAAAAATACAAAAAGTGTCACAGCACAATATTACTGAGAAATTGCTGACATTCTCATTTTTACCATATATTATAAAATAAATCAACTGGAATATAAATATTGTACTTACATTTCAGTGTATAGTTACATAGAGCAGGATAAACAAGTCATTGTCTGAAATGTTAGTTTGTACTGACTTTGCTAGTGCTTTTTATGTAGCCTGTTGTAAAACTAGGCAAATATCTAGATGAGTTGATGTACCCCCTGGAAGACCTCTGCCTACCCCCAGGGGTACACGTACCCCTGGTTGAGAACCACTGGACTACACCTTATTCTCCAAGCTCCCATTGTCCAGATTCTCCCAGCAGGAGTCGGGAATGGAGCAGCCATGTCAATCTAGCAAAGGCTTTTTCAGAGAGGATGGTCAGGAAGAGGTGCCTCATAAATCCAAACAGTGATTTCCTGCTGCAGTTGAGGGGAGTTATTTTCTTTAAAAACGCAGCTGAAATCGGAGAGGAGCTGGTGTTAGTTTAAATCTCTCAGTGCTGGGGAGTTTGCTGTATGATCGAGACAGGGCCAGCAGCCAAGGCGCGTACACACAGGCCCCCATTTGAAAGCCATTAACAGGAATATTTCTGGAGGAGAATTAGGCACATATCTTTAACCCACATTGAAATGCACTGAATGGGCTTAAGCCTGTTTGAGTTATAGAGTGAAAATATGGCAAAGATTCTGTTTTAAAACAGGAAGGCTAGGGAAAGTTGGCACATGTTTCGCACACATCCCTGTGCAGCGCACACGCACTCCCATCCGTGTACAGCCCCGCATGCATTCTCACACATATGCACCCAGCCTCATGTGGATTCTCACACCTGCACGCATTTCCAAATGTCCACACGTGCAGCGTCACCTGAGCGTGACTGTCACAGGGTTATTATTTCTATTAGAGAAAAAATGAGAGGCCCCACTGAGATCAGGGCCACACTGTGCTAGGCACTGTACACACACACACACACACAGCAGCTCAATGTCAGAACTGGGAATTAAGCCCAGGTTCCTGCCTGCTCATTGTCCCTGGCATTCACACTCCTACCTGGTCTCACCGGCAGTGCTGCATGCTCTCGCACGTTCCCCCACACAGACATGCAGTCCCGCACGCTTTCTTTCACCTGGTCTTGTGCATTGCCACACTCACACCTGCAATCCTGAGTCCTCGCGCATGCACACCCAGCACCCTGCTGTCACATATGCACACCCCACTGTCCCCAGCCGCATGCTCCCTAACTCACGTTGCCTAGTACACATTGTCACACCCATTTATAACCACAGTCTCACAAGAGATGACAGCTCTCGATGGTGCTTAACTGAGCCCCATTACCATAGCACCAAGCACCTCAGTGTATTTATCCTTTCAACCCTCCCCGCATGAGGACTATTATCTCTATTTTACAGATGGGGAAACTGAGGCACAGAGAGGAGGAGTGACTTGCACAAGGTCACGCAGGGAATCTGTGGCTAAGCGGGGAATTGGACCCCCATCTTCCTAGTCGCAAGCTAGCACCCTAACCACTGAGCCAGAATTCCTCTTAAAAGTTAATTCAATAAAAAAAATATACAAGGTCTAAAAGGTTACATGCCTCTCACTGGGAAGTGTTCCCGGGCCAGATTTTCAAATGCTCCGCACCCACAGTAGGGGCAGATTTTTCCAAAAGAACTCTGGTCCCGTTCAGCCAGCCCAAATGAGGCCAGAGTGTCAGAGGAGCCCAGAACATTGGTTGTGCGTTGGGGGCTGAGCACTTTTGAAAATCTGGCTGCTCGTTAGGAGCCTGACTGGGAGTGGCGCTCTTTTGAAAAATCTGTTTTCTCTTAAAGACATGATGGGGGGAGATAGGAGGGGATGCTCAGAAATGGACTAAAACCAGGCACTGATACAGGAGAGTAATTATGGCTAGATGATCTGACTCATTCTCTTCACAGAGGCTGGTTTTTTTTTTCTAAATAATTGATTGCTCTTATCTCTTCAGTTAACATTTGTCAGCAGCATTTTTTCGGAAAAGCTGGGTTATTTACAAGTCCCCCCTGCCCTGATTTTAAACACTAGCCCAATGCACACATTATCCCAGTGCAAACACACGGTCTGATTATCTTCAAATCCAGGGCAGGCCTTGCCTCTGGTGATGGGTGAGTTTCACTGCTGCAGGAAGATTTAATACGTAGTTTTATAACAGACCCGGTCCTGTGCGTCATGGCCACCCTATTGGGCTGGGGTCAGAGCCTGGTTACCCTGGAGTGGTTCCACGGATGTCAATTTTACAATGGTGTGAATTAGCATAAACGGAGCCATACAACAGGATTTGCTTTACCCACCACTCAGCTGCTACCACCTCTGATTGAAACGTGGCTGTTTATTACTAAGAATAACTCTTGGTACTTGGAACACTATAGTCATGAAGAAGTTTACAAAGGTAAGGAAGGAAGTATTAATAGCCCTATTTTATAGATGCAGAAACTGAGGCACAGAGAGATCAAGAGACTGGTTTTTAGAGGTACTGAGCTCTCTTTGACCTCTGAAAATTGGCCCTTGAAGACCTCCCCAACATCAGAGAGAGAGTCAGTAGAAGAGCATCCTGGTTTCCTAGCTTCCTGTTGACTGCTTTATTAGATGTTGTTGCCTCTTTGTTTAATTGTTCACCACAGAGCAGCTGAAGTAAGTTGTTTTTGGAGTAAGAGTCAGATTCTCTACTGCTCTTGGGTCCTCACAGAACAGCAGAGGGTGGAAGGCATCAGAGCACCAGTTACAGCTGCCTGATTCTCTGGCCAGTTCCGTCCCAGAAATGGGCCTGGTGGAGTTTAGAGGAACCTGGGGGTCGCTCTAAACTCCACCAGTTCGTAACAATCCAGCTTGGAGATGGCTGGTGTACAGTGTGCTTTGGCCACTGCCCCCCCACCCCAGCCCCACCATGTCCCCTGCATCAGTTTCAGGAAGGGGAGGTGATGTAAGAGGCCGCTGAGAACGCCCATGTGCCAGGGAGAATCCCCCCCCTCCCATTTTAGCCCCTGGAGTACAAGCTCTGTATGCACTGTTAACTTTTTTTGTGTGCCCGTGAGCGTTGTGGGGAGAGTGTTTTCCTCCCCTTTGATGGTTGTGAATTGCTTCATGCTGATTGCAGCGTATCTCAAAACACCTACGGACAGTGGGACTGTTTGAGTGAGAGAGATTTCAAGTGCCTCACTGAACCGCACTGCCGACTCCACCCTGCTTTATAAAGAGCCCCTCAAAGTGAACTGGAGACTGAACGCGCCATGGAAGGAGCCTGAGGAGTGTGTATTCAGCTGCCTTTGAGGTTTGGATAGGTGCAGTAATTAGCTGGAGCTGTATCTTGCTTATTCAAGGCAGCAAGCCAACTCCTGCCCTCAATTACACTCGTGCAACCACACTGACTTGCATGGGTATAACTAAGGGCAGAATTTGGCCTACTGTGATATTTATACCTGGAGCCAGCTTGGTCGGGAGGTTCTTTTAATAATGTTTTCATTTGACTTGCGGGTCTGCTTTTTGATACTGCAGTGAACTAGCTTTTTGTGTGTTTCTATTTTGGGGAGAGAGAGAGAGAGAGAGAGGCATCGCTGCCCACTACTGGATGGAATCAGAACTGCTCAACTGTGTGTCCGAGGCCCCAGCTGTTAATGGAGATTCTCCATTAGCTCAAATGCTAGTGATAATAACAATTAATATCTAGCTCTTATCTAGCACTTTGCAACAGTAGATCTCAAAGTGCTTTACAAAGAAGGTCAGTGTCATTATTAATTACTATTATTATTTATTAGTAGAGGCTGTGCTTTCCTTCTGCGGCAGGAAGACCAGAGTTCTACCCCAGAGTTCTGCATGGCCCTGGTGAGTCACAGATGTGCTGCGGCATCCTTTCTTCTCCATGTTTAAGTGCCTTTAGTGTCATTTTTAGCTCTTCAGCCCAGGCGGCGCTTGACGTTATCTTGATGTTGCAGTTTTTGGTCTGAGACTATCTGGCTTTCAGTTGCCAGGCACTGCATTTGTTCATGTTGCTGTGATGCTGTTTGTTTGTTTGTTCTCTTCGCCGAGTGGGATTGAAAAATGTTCCATCCTAAGCGGTGGATGCATAGATTCCTAGGCCAGAAGGGACCATTGCATAGCCCAAACTAGAGAACTGCCCCAGAATAATTCCTAGAGCAGATCCTTTAGAAAAACACCCAGTCTTGATTTTAAAATAGCCAGCACTGGAGAATCCCCCGCGACACTTGGTAAATTGTTCCAATGGTTAATTACCCTCCCTGTTAAAAATTCCCCCTGGAAAGGAGAGACTAGTGGTTTCAATAGTGCAATACATCTCCTTCAGCTGGTTGGGATACATCCATATAACTTCCATTTGTTGTTAATTATTTGACAGTGGGGCCTCATGCGATGAGACCAATGGCAACATTTTCAAAAGCATCCCAGACCCATTTTCAAAAGAGACACAGGCCTAGGTCCTTTAAGGTATATCGGTGCCTAAGTCCAATCCCCATATTGCAAACGCCTCCTTAATTTTATGGCGTGCCTAAGTGAATGCAATGGGCCCTCTTACAAAACCAGTCTAGCTGCTGTACTAGTTCTGCACATCACTAAGGCGGTGAATATACTTCATAAATGGCTTCCAGATGTTATCAAATAATCATCTCTCTCCTGCAGTCTGTATGTTGTGCTTTTATATACTGCCATGTGGGTCAGAGCATCTCTCCGGTCCTCCAGCGTTTAAAAGATGGCCTGGGTTGCTGCTGATCATGAACTCAATCTTTCTTAGTTTATAGTGTGAACTACTGATCCTTGCCTTTTAAAAGGGACATTCAGTTGCCAATAATTGTGCTCGGGCTGTAGCTCTGAAGGCATCGAGGCAATCTGTACCCATCCCTCTCTGCGCGGCAGTGGTGCAACTGTGCCTGGATTTTGGGCCAGAACTTCAGCTAGTGTAAATGGGTGTAGCTAGGGAGCTAAGGAACTGGCCCATTATATACAGTCCTTGGCATCTCAATAAACCGTATTTATTAAGGTGTGCAGTTTTTTGTCTGGGAGTCTCATAGCTTGGGTCATTTCAAACCAGACTGCACAAAACCCTGTAGAACGTTCTATCGGGAACAAAGTACACTGACCTCTATGGGATGGACTAGAGGACCACGCAGGTCCAAATTTTTCCAGGGTTATATATGAGTGGGGACAATTTCCCAGCCAACAGTGCAATAATTCTGCTGTGCGATCTTCTTCTCCGGTCAATATATTTTTAGGGTGTGTGGGGGAGGGGTGTAAAATGAGGAGACAAGGGGCCTGAACTTCAGAGGTGCTGAACATCCACAGCTCCCATGGACTTCAAAAGAAATATAATGCAGCCAGTCACACTAGGGAGAGTTTATGGAATATGATCTGAAGTGATGTCTAGTCTAGAAGCACAGGGACATCGCCCCTGAAAAGAATCATTACAGCAGTGATTAGAAGAGGTGTCGGAGACAGAGTAACCAATGCATTTAGACACCCTGAGTTTTACCACATCAGGAGGATGAGAGCAAGCGAGACATAGAATATCAGGGTTGGAAGGGACCTCAGGAGATCATCTAGTCCAACCCCCTGCTCAAAAGCAGGACCAATCCCCAATTAAATCATCTAACCGATTTTTGCCCCATATCCCTAAATGGCCCCCTCAAGGGTTGAATTCACAACCCTGGGTTTAGCAGGCCAATGCTCAAACCACTGAGCTATCCCATAAAAGAGACAAGGGCTGCGTCTGAGATGGATATTCTACAGGTCCATTCCGACTCTGGGCAGTAATGTGTTATGACCTTTTGGCCATGGAATAAGTCCCCTCATGTAGAGGGAGGCACTGATCAAACCTGACGACGTTCTGTGCCTCTTTGGTGGAGCTGAGCCCAACTCAAAACCTCAGGTCCAAAATCTGGACCCAGATCTTGCAGATCGCCCCCATTTTTGTAAAACTCCTGGAGCTGAGTGGCCCTGAATTTTGGGGCGTTGGGCATTTGAACTTTGCAGCTCGGTTCCCTTCTCTGCTGCTCAGGTCTCTTGGGGCTGTCCAGGCTGTTCATGGATGACAGGCATGTTTCAGTCCAGCACAGGTTGAGTTAGGGAAGTTTTACCTTCGACTCTCTGAACAAGTGACCGAGCAAGAACCCGAGATGCCGGACTGCCAATCCCTGATGAAGGGACACTGTGAGTTTGGAGCTGCACAGCCCCAATTTGAATCCCAGTCCCTTCTCCTGGTATCTCATATCGTAATGGCCTGAGCAACCAGCAAACACATGAGACTCGGAAGTTCCTGAAAAGTCCACATATACCAGGGCTGTCCAGAGATTGTCCAGCCAACGGGGTTGCACTGGCCACTTACCAGCAGCCAAAGGGGCTGCCCTTAAATTGCATTAATGGAATTCCTCTACTCATGTAAAACAGCCTGGTTCTAATGACGCCAATGGAGTGATGCCAATTTACACCAGTTGAGGAGCTGAGTCATAGACTGCAACAGCTTCCGTCTTTAATGAGGGGACGCCACCCATGGAAACTACAGGTCCAGCGTGTAGTGCCTAACATTGATCTTCTGCTGGCTGCTTGGATTGAAGCAGAGCAGTGTATGCTGGGAGATGTCTCTGCAGACCACAGCTCCGTACTGAAAATGAACATCTGTGAACCTCACTGGAAAGTTTCTGTTATGTGCAACTCCCAGAGGAGGCGCTGTGGGGGCGTTTCTGCTCTCATCGGACTATTATTACTGTTGGGTAGACTTTGTGTAGCAGTAGCACCTTGAGGCTCCCATCAGGGTCCCATTGTGCCAGGTCCTGAGCACACCTGCACTCCAAAGTCTCTGTCCCAAGGAGTATCCGATGGAAAAGAATTAGGTCTAATCCAGACTCGCAACTTGAGAAGGCAGAAAGAAGTCCAGCAGTGGGATCTCCGCCCGTTCAGAATATTGGATGAAAATGAAATTCTCCATAGGACCAGGAGGAGGGTCCACACTCACGTTAATGCCTTCCCCCCTGTTTGCTATCTGTGCAGCCACAGCACCTTCCTGCTCTGCGCACGTATCCTGTACAGGCTTAAACGTCAGTTCATGTCTGTGAATCAACAGTAGCATCTTCTTGCCATAGCTTCAGATTTTCCCTCCCAAACATGCAACCCGCTCCCCCCGCTTTAATGAGCAGCTTCGATAGATTTCACTCTGCAGGTGGGTTTTGTTCTTCCCTGTTTTCTGGTCCCTCCGGCTGTTGTTTCACACAGCAGATATTTGTTTTCTAGAAGCCACAGTGGGGATGGTGGGAGGGGATCCAGTCACAATTAATATCTTTAAAGAACCAGACATCTCTGCTCTGCCCCTAAATCTTTTGTGCACGGGCGAGATGAAGAGCGATCCCTGGGGTGCTTCTTTCGATCCCAGCCCATGGGCTGTTTTGTTGAACTAGTTTGATCCCAGGGTACTTTCCATGAGAGCTGAGATTTTCTTGCTTTGGTCTTCTGGCCAGATTCCAGTTTGAATGATTACATTCGGCCTCAGTCAATTCTCCACTGGATACAGCATTCTCCTTGACTTCACTGTCCTAAACTGTTGTGCAGAGGAGCTGTGTACTGCACACAGCTGCTATTGTCCTTTCCACCCCAGAGGTGACGTCATTCCAGGGGCAGGCAATTCCTGTGTTTGTCAAGTGCCTTGCATGCAACATGCTGAGCTCTCCTGAAAATTCAGCCGCTTATTTAGGTGACTATGTGGGAGAGGAGCCCTTCTAAAAAGTCTGTCCTAGGCAATGTGCCCAGGGTCCCACTGGAACTCTGGGTGAGGCAGGAACTGAACCCAGATCTCCTGAGTCCCAGCCTAGTACCCCACTACTTTTCATCCACAGACGTCAGCGCATGCTAGATAGGGGTGTAAAGCATGATTACTCCCACTTTACAGATGGGCAACTGTGACACAGAGAGGTTGAGTGACTTTCCCGAGGTCGCACTGATACAGAGGGGCAGAGCTGGAAATGGAACCCAGGAGTCCTGACTCCCAGTCCCCTACAGCAAACTCATGCTGCTGAGGCAAGCCAGGTTGACTTTTCAATTCCCTTTCCTTCAGGAGGGGTTTTAGTGATTGCGCAATGCAGCAAATCTTGGTTGACTCTTGCTGGTGAACCGTGCAAAATAGAAGACAGAAAACCCCCATGTGGAAGATGCGCTCTCTCTCAAAAAAAAAAAAAACCCCCAATGAATTGTTACGCGACTTCACGCTCACCTTTCCCAATCACTGTTTCAGAACATTTACCGCCTTGTGTGCAACATTAAGAGGCGTCTGGCAGCAGAAATCACATCATCCTATACTTGACTTTCACAAGCAGCTAATAACCAAACTTCAGGAAGAGAGTGGCTGAAACTTCACTTTGGTACGGTGACAATCTGACACAAAATGGCTGTGGAAACCGTCTCCGTGCTTGGAGACAAGGGAAGGCCACATCCTCAGCGGGTGTAAATCAGCGTAGCTCCATCAGTTTACAACCAGCTGAGGATCTGGTCCTAAACGTGAGCACTTCTATCCTATCAGTGACCAGGACAACTACGACAGCTGGAATAAGCATGGAACGGACTGGTCTATCTCGGGGTACCCCCCAACCTGCAGTTTTGTGCCTTCCCATTTATCTTGCCTCATAATGTAAGGACAAAGGGGCATCCAATGAAACTGACATGTACTGACAACATGTAGAAAACTGATCAGAACTGATGCTTTAAAACACACACAAAATGCACACAACCTTTGGGACTCACTGCCCCATGATATCATCAAGGGCCAGTGCTTCAGAGAATTTAGATTGGAGTTGGATAATAAGAACATTCATAGAGAACATGGAATTGCCTTCCCGGGTCAGACCTGAGGGCCATCAATCCCGTATCCTGACTCCAACAATGGCCAACGCCAGATGCTTCAGTGGACAGTGCAAGAAACCCCAAAGTAGCCAGGTGTAGAATAGTCTGCCTCTGACAAAGGCTCATAGTTCTCTATGAATGTTCTTATTATCCAGCTCCAATCTAAATTCTCTGAAGCACTGGCCCTTGAAGATATCATGGGGCGATGAGTCCCAAAGGTTGTGTGCATTTTGTGTATGTTTTAAAGCATCAGTTCTGATCAGTTTTCTACATGTTGTCAGTACATGTCAGTTTCATTGGATGCCCCTTTGTCCTTACATTATGAGGCAAGATAAATGGGAAGGCACAAAACTGCAGGTTGGGGGGTACCCCGAGATAGACCAGTCCGTTCCACGCTTATTCCAGCTAATCCTGGACAGATAGAGATCGTCTTAAGCCTTGAAGTATGAGGTGTTTTTATCCCTTCCAAAACTCTATTAACATTAACTATTATAACTCTGGATACTCTTGCGATTCATATAAACATCTAATCCCTCTTTGAATCTTGGTAAATTATTGGCATCTATGACGTCCTGAGGCATTGAGTTCCACGGTCTAATTATAATTCAGAGTATTATAAAATAAGATAAACATGTATAAGGGGTGTAAATCTTCATGCTTCAGGGCAAAAGCCAACCATTAACTGCTTTGGGGTTAGGAAGACACTTCCCCTACAGGCAGGTTATTCCATAGTTGTCCATAAATAGGTCTCTGGCAACTTCCTCTGAACGTTAGATGGCCTGCAAGATGTCAGACTAGATGATCCAATGGTTGTTTCTGATGTGGCAGTTCCTATTTAACACTACTGCCAAGGGAGAAGGGACACAGGCAACTGCCTCAGTATGACCGAGATGGGACAGAGTGTTTTGACTATTCTGGGCAGCTTTGGGAGCCACTACAGCCAGCATAAATTAGTGGGGCCACAGGGCTGCTCTAACTTATGCCAGGGGAACGGACAGACCTTCAACTGAGCCCAGAATTTAGGAGACACAAAGATGCCATCAAGTCACCTTTCTCCCTCCACCCCCTGGGCTGGCCCGCTGAGCTGGACCGTTCAGAATGGGAACCAAGGAGCTAGGCAATGGAGAATCTGGAGTCCTAGCTTGAGCCTTAGGAGCTTATGAAATTCTAAACTCTTCAGCAAGTATCTTCTGCTTTGTGCTATTCCCTGGGATCTGGACAAGCAGGCAGTGTGTGTTTTGAGGGGTTCACGCCCTCTGCAGACGCATGGATCCGGAGTTGCTGAAGTGCTGAGCACTCAGCAGCTCCCAGTATAACTCTTACGGACAGATTTTCAGAAGCACTCAGCACCTAATGTGCACCCATTGTACTCAGCAGCCCTGGAAATCCAGCCCCGAATGTGGGGTTTGGGGAAAAAAATCTGGCTTTTAAGGTATGTTCCATGAGGAGTCCCAATCTCTGATCCAAAGGGCATCCTCAGTGGAGGTACATAATGCTAAATAAACGCAGAAGAGAAAAGGCGGGGGGGGGGAACCATCTGTCAAAATTCTTCTTTCACCAGCATCCCGGAACATAAAAGGAAAAACCCTTGTCCCTTTGTCCCCTTACTCGCCCTCTACAGATGCACATGCAAAATCTAATTAAAATTTAGCAGAAGAGGGGAAAAATTGACACGGGTTTTTTAGCTTTAAAAAAAAAAAAAGCAGAGAGAGAGGATCTTTAACAAAGGCCATAATATTAACGGGGCTGATTCGTCAGCCGCTACCTGATAATATAGAGTCGAGAGAGCTTTATTAACGTTGGAAGCCTGGGCTCTTTGTTAATTACGGGCTTTGCTAATGATTTGGAATATTGGCCGGTTCTGGGGGATGTTGATGAATAGAGACCTCGCCAAGATTTATTCCTAATTATCTCATTTGTCTCCCTCCATTACTTTTTATGGCTGAAATTTATGGAGCTATTACCGGGGACCTCGCTGCAGCGGTGAGATGATTTGGGAGAAGAGCGATGTTTAATAATAATAACAATAATAATAATAATAAAAAAGCCTGATTAATAGGAAACTGATTACCCAGCCGTGGATGGAGGGGTCTTTCCCAGGTGACTGTCCCCCCTGTCCCAGCCTCAATGACTCAGGGTTGTCTTTAAGGCAAAGCCACATCCTTGCCAAGAAGCCGGAGGGACGGCTGGGGCTGCTGAGAGCTGTCTGGAAATTCCTTCTGGCACCTGTAAGAGTCCCCCTCCTTGTCCCTCTGGCAAACTCATTGCAGAGGAGACAGCAGAAATCCTTCATGTTTTGCCTCTCCGCCCAAAACCCTTTGCGCCCTCCCTTTACTCACCTCCCCCACCATTCCTCTCACTTGCAGGCTTGAGGCTCTTGCTCGGCTTCTCCAGTTGGAGCTGCTGGACAGCAGGAACCCAGGCAGGGTGGGGGGATGCAGGACCTGATCCAATTCCTAGTGAGGTCAGTGGGGGCTGAATCGGGCTCTCTGGAAACCTCATTTGGTGTAAATCAGCTTAGCTCCACAGACTGCGTCGAAGTCCGTGGGCAATATCCATTTACAGCAGCTGAGGATCTCGCCTATAGTATCATTCCCCAGGTGTCTAATTACCATCAAGATGCTGGTAATAATACTAATAATAACTAGTGTTTATCTAACACTTTTCATCACTAGAGTACAAAGTGCTTTCCAAAGGACGTTAGGATCATTATACCCATTTTATAGATGGGGACACTGAGGCACGGAGAAAATGACATGTCTAAGATCATCTAGCCTGTTCTACCTGGAAGGACATGCAGCCTCCTGGTAAGAGTGGTGTTGATTTTCTGACCCCAGCTCCCTGATATGGGTCAAGCAGCATTGGGAGCCACTACAGCCAGCATAAATTAGAGAGGCCACAGAGCTGCTCTAAAGGATACAAAAGGTTAATACTGCATGACACATGGCAGGGGGCAGTATCCACTAACTCTTGTTCCATAAATAGGACTGTATGTTGTTAATGCAGTAAGGAGTTGAGACACTCCAGTTTCCTTTTCTACTTTTCCACTGTTACTGCGTTTTTGGCACTCTGCTCTGATGGTGAAAACAGACTCGTCAGTTTCACAGGTTGCATCAGGGAGCTTCATTACCAGCATTCCAGGTAACTGCTTAAATAGATTTTTTTTAAAAAATCAGGAAAAACATCTCCCTGGTACAGCACCACATATGGGGACCAGTCTTCATGGCTGTGCTCTGTTAACTCCCTTGTCTAATCCCTTTCCCTGTGATTACGGAAAACTGCAGACCACTGGGCCCCTGTGTGTAGTAACTGCTATTGTTGTCTATAAAGGCGTGTCTAGACTGGGAGATGGGTAGCTGCAAAGTTCAAAGGTCATCTTGGAGGGCTCTCATTGGAGCAGACAGAGTTGCATGCTGAAGTAGGCTGTGGATTATGTGCCATTAGGTAAAGTATAAAAATCAAGGAACTTTGTTCAATACAAGCTGTCCTTGGGTCAATATAGAGAGGCTCCCAAATCCTGCCTCTAGCTTCATACGTCAGGAGACTAGCAAGGTTTGCAAGCAGGACTTGGCTAAATTGGTTTTGTTTGGTTGGTTGTTGGTTATTTTTTGGTGGAAACTTCAGAAAAAAAAAGTTGGGCTGTTTTCTAAGTTTCCTGCAAACATGTTTTAGAAAAGCAGAAAATGGGTTTTGGTTGGTTGGTTGGGTATTGTTGAGGGGAGAGGGTGTTTTGTTTGTTTGTTTCTGGCATTTGCTTGGTTGAAAAACAAGTGAAAATGTTGTTCAGATTGACAAGCCACGTTCCATTTAAAAAACAAGCCCAAACCCAGACTGTTTGTTGAAAAGGTTTAGACCCATTCCTGCTTTTGAATAAACCGGGGACTGCTTTGTTTTCAACACAAATCCAGGTGGCATTCGTTGGTATTCATTTTGGCGGCTTGCCTTTGTTCAAAGCAGATGGTACACCTTGCAGAACTGAAGGGCTGTTGCCTTGGAGTGAACTGAAAGCATCAAATCTGATACGGCTGTGTTGTGACTTATGTTGCTGCTGATGGATGTAGTTATTGATCTATTTCTTATACCCTCTCACCGTGGTTTTTGGATGGGTGTATGTAAGGGAGGAAGACTGGTCTTTTGGAAGTAAGGCACTAGACTGACACTTAGGAGCTCAGGGAGCAATTCCTGGTCTGCCCCCTTGGGCGAGACACTCAGGTCAACATTTTAAAAAATAGCTACTGATTTTTAGTGTCTAAGATGCTTATACCGTGGGATGGCCTTTCTGGGGTGCTGAGCCACTGCAGCGCGCCCATTGCCATGTGGGGGCCGAGCCCCCCTGAAAATCAGGCCCCACAGCCCTGACCCTGGGCGTTAGACCGCCTCAATACCTTTGAGGATCTGGGCCAAGGTGTCCTGGGTTGGGCACCCAGAATCAGAGGCCATTTTTGGAAACAGTGGCTAGAACATTTGTGACTCAGTTTCCCTGTTTGTACTGTGGGGCTCACTCCTCCCGCAACTCACGGGGGGGCCCCAAGGCTTAACTCATTAATGTCTGTGATCGTGAGATGAAATATGCTGCATTAAACACACTACATGCTGTGCTCAGCCTTACCCAGACCTGCCCTGCTGCCCCTCCCCTGCCCTCTGCTAAAGAGTTGCCCCTCAGAAGAGATTCTTAATGGGTCCCATTGTGTATCTGCATCGGTGCCATAGTCCGAATGAAACTAGATCGGTGTAATGGTCTGTGTGCTGCAAACTTTGGACAGGGTCAGCTAGAGCATCCAGGAAAGGATGGGCCACTTCTAGATACAATGGGGACTAACTCCGGCAAACCTCTTCTCCAAACCTCTTCTCCAAATCAACAGCGAGAAGCCGAGAGCAACCCAGACAAGCGGAGGGGAACTAAGACAGAGGGAGGCAGAAACTGAACCCGCCGCCCTTTAATTATAATTCAAGGCAATTATTTTTTCTCAGCTGCATTGGGGACTAATTCCTTCCCAAAGTCTCCCAGTAAATATTTTCCCAGTGCTATCAAATTTGCTACACAAAGGAAAGCCAGGGCTGCGGCTTATCTCAGTCGAGTATTATTCCCCTATCTTCCACTGTGTAAACCTACTCGCCTGCCGATAAGAGGCCTCGCACAAAAGATCAAAGAAAGCAAGACTCTTATGGAGAGCAGGGGGGTTTCTTTTTCTTTTCTTTCCTTTTTTTTTTTAGTGTTATTATAAATTTGCAGTCACAGAAAGAGCTGTTTTTCATCCCAATAACCCAGATTAAAATAATTACCCCAGGCCAGTTTCATTAGTGAAGTCTATATCAGTGTGGCATGCTGGGGAACCCCAAGTTAAAGGCGTGGCTTAGAGGGACGCTGCTCCACAGCACCTTAATTGTCCCAGCCATCTTTGTCCTCCCTTGATCGGGAGGGATAGCTCAAGACCTGGAAGGGAGGGGCTTAGCAGGCTAAGTAAGAGGAGGGCAGTACACTGTTTCTCTTGTACTCCTGGTTCAAATTCCAGTGTAACCTGCACTAAGGATGGATTCAGGAAGGTATTTAATCATGGGAGATTTTCTATTGCAGTCAATGGGAGTTAGGTGCCTAAATACCCTTTGAGGATCTAGGCCCATGTGCTTAAAAGCTAGGCGGGTGGTTAAATGAATTAGGATCCGAGACAGTATGGGTCTTTGTCCCCCTCTAGTGGCTGATCCAGATACGAGTCTACTATTGTTACCTGCAAGAGGAGTTCTTCTTTTAGCTCAGGTAGTAGAGGTTCATGCTGAAGATCCTAGGTTCAAACCCTCCAGCCATCCAGGGATGGGTATTGATGTGGAAACATGGCCCCGCTCTGCCCCAGGAGTTGTCTATTAGCTGCAGGCTCCGCTGGCATGAGAGGCTACGAATGGAGCATTGTCTTACCCTGAAGATAGTTTTGTGCAGGAAAACAAACAGCTCCCTGGAGCCGTGTAACACTGCAGGATTTGTCTGTGTGCCCAGGTAAGGGCAAGGAGGGGAACGGAGCAGTAACACATCCGCCAAGCTGCTGGCATTGATTTTCCTCCCTCTCTTCCTGTCGGGTCCTTTCACCAAATGCTGGTGCCAAGAATGGAGTCACGAGACACATGGAGAGGGAGCGATTCAGGGAAAGGAACTACGTGCAGGAAAGGACGAGGGAATTGATCTTCATCTCCTGTGCACTAGTGCTAGGAGGCCTGCTTCCAGACTCTAAGGGACAGAGACTAAGGGACTCGCATGCCAGTTTTCCCCTGGCAAAACTCCCCTGACTTCAGTGCAGATGCTTTTGATTTACACAAGGAGAATCATGCACCAGGTGTAATACTGTGGCATCCACACATATGCCAGACCCTCAGCTGGTGCAAATCAGTGTAGCTGACCTGGCTAGGGGTGTGGGTTAAAGCTCATGTGCAAGTTGGACTTGGGCTGGTAAACCGCCCACTATCCAGTGTGGGTGCAGGCTCAGTCACTTGAATGCTGATGGTCCTCCAGTATCTCCCCAGTTCCCCCAGTTCGCCCCGTGGACCCAGAAGGACAGAGAAGGTCACTTGCAAAGAATCCTAGAAAATCCTAGAAAAGCTCAACTTATTGCAACACAAAGAACAGGGGGATGTTCCCCCAGAAGTCCTAGCGATACACATGGGGGAGACAGCACTGGTGCGGACGCAGTTACTCCAGAGGGACTTTGCAGTGTGGCTGCTCACACCCAGGCTAAGCGAACCAGGGGACCGATCACCCACATTAACTCAAGCAGTGAAGACAGAGCCTCAGTAAGTTCTTCACACCCACTCCTACTCCTATACACACAATCCACCTACTCATGCATACAAAACGAATCACACACAGACAAACTAGCAAACAAAACTCCTACAGCCCGATTCTCATTCACACTCAGTCCCTCTGATGCCAGTACAAATGGGTCTTAAAGTGAGCGTAGCTGACATCCAGTTTAAGGCCTTTTTTTTTTTTTTTTTTGTAACACTTCATTTTTTAAAATGAGAATCAGGCCTCTCAAAACTAATCACATGCTTTTTCTTCTACATGCTGCGAAAAAAGATAGAGCGATTGTCGTTCTTTCTAGTTAGAAATTGTGGGGCTCAGATCTGACACTGGTGCCATGGTTGCCCAGACAGGGACATATCTAGAAAGATAGATAGTAGAGAGTTCTGAATTCACACCCTAGTACACTAGCACCATGAGTCATCCTCATACCGTGGGAAGTAATGCTAGAATTCATATCCCCAGTGTCTGAGTGCACTTCCAGAGCCTCCACGCCCCTAGGTTCCTATCCTAAAATCCCTCACCCCCTCACACCTACAAACACGCCAAACCCCCACTCCTTCTACCTCTAGCTCCCCCATCTTCCCCCAGCAATGTGGTCCAGAATCTCCGTTGCAACGAACAGTTTCACAGAGAGATGCTGATTTGCAGCCAGCTCAGAATCTGGCTCAAGAAGGTCTCCTGTGAGAGACAGCCCCAAAGGGAGCGTCCCCCTTTCCATCCTAGCCACGGCCTGTCTGCACAGATGGCAAAACCTAAATGTTATGATAAGGTATTTCTCCCAAATTTCCATCTTAATAGAATTTTTGTGCCTGTAATTACCCTACAAGCTTGAAAAACTGCCGGAATCCCAATTAAGAATCTGACGACATAATTGGCCCCTAATTGGAAAGATTTGTCAAATGTGAACAATTTTTCTCAGCTCCTTTCCCCCCGCCCCTGCCCCCAGTGAAAAATCTGAATTATTTTCTCCTCCCCCACCACCACCACCTCTTTCTTCATAAACAGGGCGCTACATTCCCCCAGCTGCACCATGTACCAGAGCTACATTCGTTCAGGTCCTCATGAAAGACGAACTCTGCAGCAGGTGTTAAGCCATTTTTATATTTCCTGGAAAACTGTGCTTAAAACAGAGACAGCGAGAAAGAAGCTTTCAAAACCGCTGCCTTGGGGTTTTGACTTTGCTTAGGCATCAAGGACAGGAGCTGCAGAACCAGTGGCGGGTTGAGGAAATGGAATCCACTTACGGAAAGGTTGTTGGAGCAGGGTTTTAAGCAGTCAGACGTGGAAGAGGCAAAAATGAGTCTGAAACTGATCTGCTGGATATTGGGGAGATTGGCGTGTATTCTACCAGCCAGGATCCATTTGGGGCACTAAGGGGTAACGGATCAGCTAGAAAAATGTCATTGCTATCACATGTTAGGCACATATCTGGGGATCAGCAGCAGGGTGGCTGTAAATGCTGCAAGTGATGCAGCTTTTCTGTGTCACGTAACGTTTACACATTATCGGGCATCCCGTCTGAAAAAATCATAAAATCCCCCAAAGGGCCATAATTCACAGAAACATGGTTTAATTTTGACCAAAATTGGCAGAAAGCTTCTAAACACAATTAATAATGCAACTATTTACTCAAAATAGTGCTGGTTTGGAAACTCTGGGAACTATTTTGCCCCAGGTGATATACTTTATGCACTTTCCTCTACTTTTTGCCACGGGTTAAAGCAAAAGTCTATAGTCACATGGCATTTTCCCATTATTTATAGTATGAACTGCTTTGAGAGAAGTTTTTTCTCTGCTGTTTTTATAAAGTTCTGCAGATAAAAAGATCCTTACCGCCTAATTATAAAACATATTTTTGATGTTTTCCGCTTGGCAGGAGATTTAAGTCTAAAACACACATGGTATAACTGTAATTATCTTCTTACTATCTCTGAATACAATGACAATACATGTAAACTACTTATATAACAGCAATGACTCTTAATAGAAGGACTGTAGAATGTCTTGTATGAATATATCATGTGAATAACAAAATATAACTACCGGTATGTATTTTCATGTAACCCTCACCTATAATTATGAGCTACTAAACGTCTAATGCAACACCACTTTGAGCTATATTTACTCACAAAAATAGTCAGTAATTTGCAGATCGTTGAAACATTTCTAGTCCCCCTCAGAATCTGTGTCTGACGTATTCAACATGCGCTTGCTACACTCGTCACTGTCACAGGTGCGTGCATGGAAGCCCTTCCTTGCGTATTTATAGCTCCTTGTTGCACAGGTGCTCTCACGGCTACACTGCAGAAATGGGAGGATGGCTGCAGGAGCAGGTGCCAGCACCATGATTGTAGGAACAAGATGTCCTGTGCTAGCTATCGCGCATCCCTAGTTGACAGAGGACACTTGAAGATACTGAACTGTTGCATGATTCCATAGGCATGACTGATAATTTGCACCTTTCAGGTGCTGTCTGATGGAGGCTATTGTTGGTGGCAGTTTCTCGCTGGTTTTGTTCTTAGCAAACAACTCATAGTGCACCTTTCCCAGAGATGCTTGCTGCTTAGGTGCTGGTGACCCATAGGCTGCTGACTCTGAAAAAGCTGCAGTGGGCTTGGACTGCAGTTACCTACCTTCAAATCTTGCTAGCCAGACTGAGCAAGGATTACTTGCTTCAGCTGTTGCTTGGGTCCTTGTTAATTCTCTAGTTTGGTCAGTCCATGCCATGAATTCAAAGTAATGGTCCTAATTTATAAAGCCATCAACAGGCAGACACATAGCTACCGCCTAGCCTGTCAGATCATCTCTGATGGGTGACCATGCCTGAGAGTTTCTGCTCTTTGCCCTCAAAGCTGCTCGGACTGTATGTAATGGAAGCAGGCTTATAAATTACAATGTGCCGTTAGGTTATTGATACAGCACAGCTGCTATTTCGTGCCTTTTCTTGGGAGGGGATGAAATCACTTTTCTTTTGCACAAAGCTAGAGCAGTGTTCACTGTCTCCAACTCGCCGTCCCCTGAGCTTACCACCCCACAGCTCCAACACCCAATAAGCCCAGCATTAGCAGACTTTTACTTTGGGACTACAACGTGGTGCTGCTCTGAACAAGGCCTGGAATGCAAACCGGTGCCAGAGGAGCACAAAGCCTGGACTCAGGGCCGGCTTTAGGCCAATTCCCCCGAATCGGGCCCCACGCCTAAGAGGGCCCCGCGCCCAGTGGCAGGGCCGCCCAGAGTGGGGGGCAAGTGGCCGAGAATCCCTTCCCTGGCTAGAGGCGCCTTTTTAATTTTTACTCACCCGGCGGCGCTCCGGGTCTTCGGCGGCACTTTGGCGGCGGGTCCTTCACTCGCTCCGGGTCTTCGGCGGCACTTCGGCGGCAGGTCCTTCAGTGCCGCCGAAGACCCAGAGCAAGTGAAGGACCCGCCGCCGAAGACTCAGAGCGCCGCCCGGTGAGTACAAGCCCCGCGTGTTTTTTTACGTGTTTTTTATTTTTTGGTCATCCCTGCCGGGGCCCCGTCAAAACTGTTCGAATTGGGCCCCACACTTCCTAAAGCCGGCCCTGCCTGGACTAGTATTTTGGGATTGGGAAGGGGTTTGCACAGCACCTGCCTCACCTCTTGTAAGCCATTCCACTTTAATTAAGTATTAAATGCTCCAAATCAAAGTACCCTTGTAAGAAGTCTGGCATAGCCTGGTGGTTGGGGCCCCCAACTGTGGTGTTAGAGGCTCTAGTTCAAATGCCAGTCCTGCTTCCCACAAAGAAGGGATTTGAGATCTTTCCTCTTGAAACTGTCTCCACTTTAGTTAACTATGGGCCAGGCCAAGCAGAGGTTTAGGGTCACTCTATAATCTAGTGGTTAAGTTGCTTGCCTAAGAGGTGGATAATTTGGGTTCAAATCCTTCCTCTGACTCTTTAAAAGGATTTGGAGAAGTGGGAGGTTCCTGTTTAGGTCCCCTTTCGCTTGCAGAAGGCCCTTGTCTTTCTGGAAACAGAAGGGGGTTTGAACAGAGATGGCTCACTTTACACGTGTGGTGGGTGGGGGCAAGGGCAGGCGGGGTTGGGCGTGGGCCTGGGAGGCGGGAGGTGCGGTGGCTGGGGGGCCAGTTTGGGGGTGGGGCTGGGAGGTGTAACTGGGAGGTGGAAGAGCCTTGGCACAACCCCTTGCAGAGGAGGGGTTGGGCCTGGGGTCTCCCACTGCCTGGGCATGTAGCCTAGCCACGGGGGACAAAAGAGTGACTTGCTTTTTACACATGTGCACGTGACCCCCCCACACAAATATTTAAGTAAAAGGCCCCAGAGGCAGCCAATACATGTTGTAAACCCCTTCCCCACCACAGGGATTGAACCAGGGCCCTCAGCATCCCAGGGGAGTGCCCAAACCCCTAGACCAGAGAAGGCAGCTCTTTCAAAGAACTTGCTTTGGAGCAATTCATAGTTAATTAAAGTGGAAGCAGCTGCAACAGGAAAGGCTGAGGGCACTCTCACCTCAAAGGTCTGTCCCACCCTAGGCAGAGGGAAGACTTGAACGAGGGTCATCAACATGCCAGGGAAAACCCCCATCCCTTGTGCTAGAGGGCTTCTCAGAGGTGTACCTTGCTTTGGCCCAATTTCAACAAGAGATGAAGAGCAGCCCACATCAGAATATCCCTTAGCTCAGGGATTAGGGCGCTCACTTGGGAGATAACAGATCCCTATTCAAATCCATCCCATTAATTGTAGAGGGACACTAACCACCTCATGCAGGCTTTGAGGGTCTCACTGTTGTTCCAATGATTTTCTAGACCTCTAAAAGTTAGGGGTGGCAATGCTGTGTATTGCAACCCGCAATTCCCTTTGTGGGTCTGGGCCACAAGGCGGAGACAGAGGGGAGCTGAGACCAGGTAGACTTGGCCCATATTACAGGCAAACAGCACTGTGACTGTAAGGGTGCTGAGAATGGGCCCACCGTGGACATATGAACTCAGACCAGAGAAGAGGGATTTCTGGAAGTGGGTATGTTCAGTTCATATCACAGCCACCTCCCTGAGACCCAGACAGCTGAGAAGGGACATGCTTTGTGAATGCCAGAAGCACTCAGATCAGGGCAGGGAGTGCAGAATAGACACCCTCCATGCAGACCCCTGCCTCACACCCAAAACCAGAGTGGGGAATTGAGAACAGACAGACTCAGTGCATGCCATAGCCCCTGAGCCTGGGAGTTGGGGTGCCCAAATGAATATGTTAGAGGCATTCTGGCACACCCCTTCCCCCACACTCCCGCTGCTAGGGGGGGGCAGACATGGGAAGAAGAGCTCTAAATTCCTTCTCCACCCACGTCTCTGGGTGCTCAGCTGCTATCTTCAGCCATCTCTTTTTTCCAGTGTCACTGAAAGCTGAAGTAGAGTCGCACACACTGAGAGCGTGACTGTTTGGCAGCCTAAGACACACGTCCATTCCCAGCTCCATAGCCACTCTGCGCATGGGCACGAATATCTTCTTTGGGCCAACACCAGTTTTGAAATGGAATTCATGTACCCCACGAATAGAGCAATATCTTAGCCACACAGATGCCATATCTGAGTCCAAGCACCCTGTTTACTCTGGGTATTTGCTCTGGGGTGAATCCCCAGGTTAAGTCTCCCTTGGGGGACAATTAAGGTTGACGTTGAATTATTTGTAAATAGCATCTTTCATTTTCAGACCTCAAAGCACTGTACAAGATCAACTTGCAAGATCAT
This sequence comes from Terrapene triunguis, assembly GCF_002925995.2. Taxonomy (NCBI): domain Eukaryota; kingdom Metazoa; phylum Chordata; order Testudines; family Emydidae; genus Terrapene; species Terrapene triunguis. The sequence continues at coordinate 4,033,215 of NW_020664550.1, read as the reverse complement.
GGGTGAATCTGCTTCCTCGTGAACTGCCTCGAGTTCCAGTATTGCAGAATGGTGGCCAGGCACTACTCGCACTGCTCATTCGCTATGGTGAAACCCACCAGCAAGGTGCACTTCACAACCCGGTGACACTGTCTGCTCACACTTCACGATCCAGACCTCGAGGAGAAAGTTTGCAATGTTAAAATTAGCCTTTGAAATTGATATAATCTTCACGTGTTGCTTTGGTAAAACGGTGTTAACACAGTGGGGTTCCAAACTTCTTGCAATTGGACATTGTGCCTACGGGCTCTCTCACCAGATTTGAATGATTCTTCATTTGCATAATTGTCACCAAGAGCCGCCTTGTATTCACGTTTTAGTCTAACAACAATGTTCAGCAGCTGACCGGACAGCTCCCCAAACGTTTTTCACTTGGCAGTACCAGTGGGGACCACCTCCAGAAGCATCATGAGGTCAATAATAGCTAATGTTGAACATAAGAACGGCCATACTGGGTCAGACCTAGGATCCATCTAGCACAGTGTCTGGTCTTCTGACAGTGGCCAATCCAGATGTTTCAGAGAGAATGAACAGAACAAGGGAATTATCAAATGATCGATCCATCCCCTGTTGTCCAGTTCCAACTTCTGGCAGTCATGAGCCTGCGTCCTTGACCATCCTGGCTAATAGCCATTGTTGGACCTATCCTCCATGAACGTATCTAATTCTTTTTTGAACCCAGTTAGTCCTGCGGCGATGGGCAAGTGGTGATGGGGACAGGTGAAGTGATCACAAGGAGTCCCTAGTCACCGACCCACACACAGGCGGTGACCACAAGAGGGTCATCATTTGCCCCTGGACTGGGATAGGAGGGCATTTTCAGCAGCAGCGGTCACGACTGAGCAGGGCATTTGCCACTCGCTGTTTGCCTTGCTACTCGCTGCCATCAGGACTGGTTTAACGACAACAACATTGAGATCACAGCCCTTTTGGACCAGAGGAGAAAAGCTTTCTGCGACTGGCAAAACCATCCATCATCCTGTCAGAAGCAGAGCTCTTCCCATCAGCTCAAAGCTGAGGTTCAAAGGAGGATACGAGAAATCAAAAACAAATGGTGGGAGGACAAAGCAAAACAAATCCAAACGTTCGCTGACAGACATGATATGCGGAGCTTTTTTTGTGAGGAGAAAAAGACCCTGTACAGAGCAAGGTCATGTGGCCTCACACCGCTGAGATCCAAAGATGGTAGTGCCCTTCTTAAAGATAATGAATCCATCAAAGAGCGCTGGAAGGAACACTACCAAAAGCTTCTAAATCGAGAATCATCTGTGACTGACGACATCATCAACTCCATCCCTCAGCACCCAATCTGCGAAACTCTTGCCAACCCACCAACACCTGAGGAGGTCCGCAAAGCAATTAAGCATGTGAAGAACAATAAAGCTCCAAGTACTGATGGCCTACCAGCTGAAGTACTCAAAGTGGGGAGAGAAACACTGACTAACAAGCTTCATTTGCTGCTCCTAAAAATCTGGTGCACCGAAGAAATCCCTGCTGACTTACGTATTGCTAACATCGTCACCATTTTCAAAAAGGGAGACAGGGCTGACTGTGGCAACTATCGAGGCATTGCCCTCCTCTCCATCGCTGGGGAGATTCTTGCTAGAATCTTATTGAATTGCCTGCTCCCTCTTGCAGCGGAAGCACTTCCAGAGTCCCAGGGTGGCTTCAGACCATCACGAGGCACCACCGACATGATTTTTGCAGCCAGGCAGATCTAGGGAAAATGTCAAGAACAACACCAGGAGCTGAATATGGCCTTTATCGATCTGACCAAAGCCTTCAACTCTGTCAACCATGAGGCTCTGTGGAAAATCATGTCAAAGTTTGGCTGCCCAAGCAAATTTACCACCATTGTAAGACTCCTCCAGATGACTGCCTCCATCCTGTGCAGTGGCTCTAACTCTGAGCCCTTTGTCATCCGAACTGACGTAAAACAAGGATGTGTACTGCCACTCACCCTTTTCTCCATTTTCTTAGCAGCTATGAAAACGCTAACCCAAGAGCGTCTACCATAGGGCATTGGCATCCAATATCAGACTGACAGCAACCTCTTCAACCTTTCTCGTCTCCGTGCCAGAACTAAAGTAATATCAGCAACAATAACCAAACTCCAGTACACAGATGTTAGTGCAGTAGTTGCACACTCAAAGGTGGCTCTACAAACAGCCGTTAGCTGCTTCTCTGAAGCTTACCAAAGCCTAGGGCTAACTCTGAACATCGGCAAAACTAAAGATCTCCACTAGCCAGCTCCTGGTCAATCATCAGACCCAGCAAGGAAGATCTACATTGACCGAGAAGAACCGGAAAATGTAGAATACTTTGCCTATCTTGGCAGTCATCTCTCACAGAGGGCAGACATAGACATCGAGATTCAGCACAGAATCCGCTGTGCCAGCCTTGCCTTTGGCAGCCTGTCTCGCCGGGCGTTCAACGATCATAACATCAGAACACATGCTAGACTTTTAGTTTAGTTTATCAGGCGGTGGTAACCCCAACTCTTCTCTACGGATGTGAGACCTGGGTGACCTATAAAACCAGGAATGCCAGCACTAGCACTTTCTTTGGAAGATCCTCAACATAAAGTGGGAGGATTGTCACACTAATGTCAGTGTCCTCACGGAGGCCAATATCTTCAGTGTTGAGGGCCTGATTATCCAGCACCAGCTGAGCTGGAGCGGGCACTGTGTGCACATGCCTGATGCACACCTACCAAAACAACCGCTGTACGCCCAACTCACCAAAGGAGAAAGGAAACGGGGAGGCCAAAGAAATGCTTTAAAGACACCCTCAAGATAAACATCAAGAGATGTGGCATTGACACCGCACACTGGGAGACAGCAGCCCAGGACAGGGATAACTGGCGAAGACTTGTCAGAGAGGGAACGTCCACCTTTGAGGAAAATCGCCTTGCCCTGGTCACAGAAAAACGCCAGAAAAGAAAGGACGGACAACTGTCACACAGAAATCGTGGCCCAACCCTGTCTTCCAACACCACCTGCAACGTCTGCCAACGAGCCTGTGTCTCAAGGATCGGACTCCTCAGTCACCAAAGGACCCATGAAAAATAAAACCTGTGAAAGATCATCCTCGACCTATCACCGACAACTTTTGGCCATCACAACTTCCCCTGGCAAGGAATTCCACAGGTTGATTGTGCATTGTGTGAAGAAATACTTCCTTTTGTTTTAAACTTGCTGTCTGTTAATTTCATTGGGTGACCCCTGGTTCTTGTGTTATGTGAAGGGGTAAATAATACTTCCTTATTTCGCTTTTTTGAGTGCTGCTGCACATGGAGCAGATGTTTCCAAGAAAACTATCCACGATGACTTCCAGATCTCTTTCTTGAGTGGCAACAGGTAATTTACACCCCATCATTTTGTATGGATAGTTGGGATTATGTTTTCTCATGTGCATTACTTTGCATTTATCAACATGGAATTTCATCTGCCATTTTGTTGCCCATTCATCTATGTGTTTGATATTTCTGTTCTTTACTATAGTTTCAACCAGTTTGCCTGGTACTGACGTTAGGCTTACAGGCCTTAATTGCCAGGGTCAACTCTGTAGCCTTTTTTTCCAAAATCAGCATTACATTAGCTATCTGCCAGTCATCTGGTACAGAGGCTGATTTAAGCAGTAGGTTACATACTACAATTAGTAGTTTTGCAATTTCATATTTGAATTCCTTCAGAAACTCTTGGGTGAATACCATCTGATCCTGGTGACTTCTTACGCTTTAATTTATCATTTTGTTCCAAAACCTCTTCTACTGACACTTCCATCTGGGACAGTTCCTCTGATTTGATCTAAAAAGAATGGCTCAGGCGTGGGAGTCTCCCTCACATCCTCCGCAGTGGAAAACCTATGCAAAGAATTCATTTAGTTTCTCCGCAACTGTTTTTTCTTCCTCGAGTGCTCCTTTAGCACCTTGATTGTCCACCGACCCCACTGATTGTTGCTTCTGATGCACTTTAAAAAAATTTGCCATTTGTTTGCCTCTTTTGCTAGTTGCTCTTCAAATTCTTTTTCAGCCTCCCTAATTCTACTTTACACTTGACTTGCCAGAGTTTGTGTTCCTTTCTATTTTCCTCAGTAGGATTTGACTTCCAATTTTTACAAGGTGTCTTTTTGTCTCTGAGTGTCTCTTTTGGCTCCTGGGATGCTTGTAGCTCAACCACTGACGGCTTTTTCTCCAGCCAAGACAGTGTGTTGCTCTTTTGGGTCTTTCTTAGAGATCCATCCAAGTTGAAGAGGGAAAATGGGACAGGTGCCAGCTCATACTTCATCAGACCCTGGATATCAACAAGTCTGGTCTGGGCAATAACTGTCAGCTTGCTGGATATCTGGCGGACAGTAGTTATTGCTTGTGCTGTCTGTGTCTTCTTTTGTTCGACTAGTTTGTTGAGATTACCAAACGATTTCAGATTATGCCTTTTTATGGGGTCAGAGAGGTCTAGCTCCCCCCCTTTGTAACCTACTGGTTACAAACGGCTTCATTTCTTGTGTGCCATTCTCTCCGATCACGCACAAACTTTCTGCCGTTTCAGGTGGGGGCATAGTAGACGTTGCTGTTGGTTGTCTGGGTTTGTTCCAGGATCAGTGCTCAAAGGATTTGTCATTCTTACAGTCGTGACTTTTATAATATCTTGGACAGCAGTTTCAGCTGCAGCCATGCAATTTGTGGTAGCTTCTTGGAGGAGCTGAAGGCTGCATTCCACACATTTGTTTGTTATGGCTGCTACCGCTGCCTTAAAATGTACAGTCAGGTAATACTGGGTCAGAGCCTTATCCTTTGTGCAAAGATGCTGATGCTTCCCACGGTCCTTGCTGAGAGATTGCTTGATGGCCATGTCATGCCACACACCAGAGAGCTTCTCCCGCCGGGGTAGCTCACGTCGTTCAGAGGGGTGGCTTTTCCACCAGAGTAAGCGCTAGTGTGTACAAGCCCTAAGACACCAGCACAATTCAGCATAGGCACGTGTCAATACATGTGCACAATGTAACAAACCAGCACAGGGCCACAAGCTAACCTACCAGCATATGGGCACAATTCAACATAAACACTTAGGCACACATCAGTACACAAATACACGGGCATAGGGACACATCAAAACAACGTAACAGCTGTTTAGCATAGACACAAACCTCCACACGGGGGCAAACCCCAACATATAGGCATATACGCACACAAAAAAGCCAATATGTGTGCATATCATGCCAACACACACAAAATCCACCCCATATAGGTACACACCAACACATGAGCAAAACACCACCACTGAGAAACATATGTGCAAAAACAACAAAAGGACAAAAAAACCCCACAATGCACAGACATATGTACACAGTGGCACACAATGCTCTACCCCAGTGGTTTTCAACCTTTTTTCATTTGCAGACCCTAAACAATTTTGAATGGAGGTGCAGACCCCTGTGGAAATCTTAGACATAGTCTGCAGACCCCCCCGGAGTCTACGGACCCCAGGTTGAAAACCATTGCTCTATCAAACAGCACATGCAGATATGTACAGTTCAACTTCTGGTGTCATGCGTACTGATGAAAATATTAAGAGCCAGATCCTCAGCTGGGGTAAATTGGCATGATGGAGCTCCACTGATTTACACCAGCTGAGAATCTGGCACCAGCAGCGCAGCATATGCTGGTATAAATGTACACAAGCAACACAAGTAGCATGCTTCAGGTGTAACATGCCTATGCAGCAACAAACTCAGAGGATCACGTAATACTGTCCGTGTACTTACACTGCGCTCTCCTACCATGCATTAACTCTAACACCATACAGGCCAGTGTATACAGGATGATTAACAGGCACACCCATATGAATGCCACATGCAATTACATACACTGTGCGAAAGAGTGCAGCTAGCACACGCATATCTTGATGTGAGCACACCCCCATGCAAACACACACCCTAGCACATTCATCTGGCTGTAAACATGCTGCTCCTGCCCTTGCAATGCTGAGAAGCAAATGCAAGCTACAGTGCCCCATGCTGTTTAGACCTTAAGACTTACCATTTAAGAAAACGCATTAATGCATCTGCAGCAGTTTGGCTGAAAGTGAGAGAGAGAGCAGCAGGATGAGAGGGAGCAAGGAAGAAGGGGATGAGGAAGAAAGGAAATCGACACTGAAATAAAGGGAAGAAGCAGAATGAAAAGAGAGGCTGGAAGGAAGAGAAAGGCGGATTTAAGATGGAAGAAGGAAAGATAGGAAGGAATGGACAAGTCAGAAATAGAAGGAGAAACAGAGAAAAGAGAGGGGGAGAGAATTATGCCCTGACTATAGTGGGGGTGGGATTGCACTGGTGTAAATATAACCAGTGCAAACCCACCAGTGTTGCTGGAATCCCCATCACTGGAGGATTTTAAGAACACGTTGGATAAACATCTGTCAGGGATGGCCTAGGTTTACTTAATCCTGCCTTGGCATGGGAGGCTGGACTAGATGATGCCTTGAGTTCCCTTCCAGCCCTACATTTCTAGGATTCTCTGACAATGCTGGTGCAGGACAGGACTTTCCATGCTGGTCCAAGCCTCATTTGCCACTGCTACAGTGTGTCTACATTAGGGGTTTGCATTACTGTAGCAACATCAGTGCAAGTTCCCCTTCTCTGGACAAGCCCCAGAACACAATGCGCACCAGATAAAAGGGTTAAACCAACCTGAATCACCACTGAAAAATTGCAGTTTTTTCACACCTGGAAACTCGGCAGGATGCCCGCTCTGGGCTAACGCCTCCAAAGGAGACTGAATGCAGATGTGCAGCATGAGCCAGCTGGGAGGCTGCAATGGAAAGAGAAGAAAAAATGAACCAGAAAAACGAGGTGGGGTGATGCAGCTGTGTCACTCGAAAATGACTTGGCTGATTTGCATCTAACTTCTTTAGAAAAACTCCCCTTCTATGACTAAGCACTAGACAGTTTAAAGCAAAAGGATATTTTTCGAGGGGAAGGTCAGACGCAGAATCAATAGCAGGGCTTGGTACACAGTGATCTGCACAAAAGGCGCTGCTTTTACTCCAGGCGAGCATGAGCCCAATTCCCCAGCTGGTGGAGCTACAACAGATTACACTACAAACCACTGCCCCAGCTATGGACCTGGCCTGGCAATTTAAAGGGCGTTACCATCGAACCAGGTAAACATCTCCTGGGGTGGGCGGGAAGAGCTGAACATTCCAGCCCGGCACAGAGGGGGTTAAGGGCCATGGGGCCCAGCTATGCAGCCCAGCACAGAAAGGGTTAACGGCCCACTCGGGGAAGGTCTATATGCTATGGCACAGTGCCATTTAACAGCTCGTCGTGGAAGGCAGGTAGGTAGGCCATCACACAAGTGGTTACATGATTCTGCCCAGGAGGCTTTAACCAGCTCAATGTGGGCACGGATTAAAAGGGTTAAGCTGGGTACCAGATAGGGGCCGGGCAAGAGAGGGGTTAAAAGCTGCAGTGTGTGGGGAGTGAAAACTGCCCAGCACTAGATGGGCAAGAACAGACCCCTGGTATGCATGGGGTTAATCAGCCATGTTCTGGAAGAGCTAGAGAGCAGAGACTGGCACAGAGGGGTTGAGCCGCTGGGCATGAGAAGGGTTAAATGATCTGGTGCCCACTGGTTCATTCGTAAGCTTTCCAGACCGGGGATTCCTTTGCTCAATACTAATAATTAATAATCATGAATGAACACTTTGCGCTTAGATCTAGAACACCTCTCACCCTAGGGCCTCATTAAACATCACCCATTCCTGCCCCTGCCTATCTTTTTATGGGGGGTTACCCTTTGCAACCCCCTCCCAAAAGCCTCCACACCTGGAGCCCACACACCCACAGCCTTTGTGTGCAGAATCAGCAGCGGCTCTCTCCTGGGGCAGCCGGCCCTTCTGAAGGGGGATTTACCAGCTCTATTGTTCCCATCTCCTCTCTATACAAGAGGCTCTTTAGTTAAAAGAGACAAGGGGAGGCGGGGGGACAGGGGGCTGGTTTTCCTAATTAACAATTAGCGCAGAGTGTGCTGCTAATTATGTGGTTCCATGTAATTAAGAAGCTAATTAGTGCAGTGTCAATTAAGATTTAATTAGTACCCTTGTCAAAAATACTTGAAAGAGCAGTTTATATGCAAGTACTTCAATATTTCAGTGGTTGTGATCTCTCCGGCAATCTGCTTGCCAGCCCCAGTCTGAGCACGCGAACAGCTCTTTGCAGATTATTGATATTGTCCTTTAAAACGCTGCCACTTGTGTCTCTGTAATAGACACTTTCATTGATTCCGCGGGAAGTTCTTTTGGAGATGGCCGATCTCCGGGGGCTTCCCTTGGCATCGGCAGTTTTTCCCCACAGCAGGTGGAATTAGCAGGCTGATTTCAACACTCGGCATCGGCCCAGTAAGATCTCGGCTTGTTGAATTTAGATCCAGGGGAGGCGAGGGTGACCAGACGCTGCCTGGCCGAGATGACACATTGGCTACTCGCCAAGGGCAGTACTTAATTGGCATAACACAGAGCACAGCTGCCCAGAGATCCTAGCATCCAGCCAAAGGATGTCATGGGCAATTTAGAAACGAGGGAAAGACGGAAAGAGGGTTGTCCAAACTTTACCCAGAAAAGGGCCACGTTGGCAACTTGCCAGGGGAACAAGTGGGTTCCACATAAATCAGCATAAAATAGATCATAGCTGCCCAGAGATGTTAGCACCCAAGAGAAGTAAGGCACAGGTCCAGTATGTGCAAGAGAGGATTTCCATGCATCGATGGAGCTTCCTTGGTCTTTGATAAGGAGGTAAAGCCACTGGAGCCTATAAGTCCCAGGTGATGGTCCAACTTGATCTGAGCAGTACCCAGGGTCTATCGTGAACTGTTCTGTCTTGGTCTAATTGCTCAGCCCTGGAGCACTGCAAGCTACAAACTCTGCACACCTTTGCATAATCGCATGGGGGAGATCTGTGAGCCACGGTCAGGCAGTTCCCCTGCATTAGCTCTCGTAGGCTATCAGTCAATCTCAGGTACTTATCTGACCCCCATCAGCACAGTATCTGAGCATCTCACTCTTTTCATTGTATTTAGCCTCACAACCCCTGTGTGGTAGGGCGGTGCTATTATGCCCATTATACAGATGGGAAACTGAGGCAAAGAGACGTGAAATCAATGGGAGCGAGGCACTTAAAAACCTTTGAGGATCTGGGCCTAAGTGAGTTGCCCAAGGTCATGCAGACAGTCTGTGGTGTAGCTGGGAATTAAACGCAGGCCTCTTCAATCTTAACCTAGTGCCCAAGCCACTGGACCACTCAGTCTGCTGTGGGGTGTGTTAATGGTTTTCCCTACAGGCACTCTTGAATGATTTTCTGGGCTACTGCACACTGGACCGCACATTTGAGCACTGAACCGGTGCTTTCGCATAGCAACGAGGGGCTCAGTGTTTCTGCAGTGGCTGTTTGGGTGGGGCATAAAACCACGGTACTCACTCGTGAGACGGGGAACCCTGGCTTCCGTCTCCAAAGTGCAGGGATGTACAGAGAAGAGAGCGTAACGGATGCATAAAGAGAACACTGCAACAAAGAGACATGTTCTTGGGAAAAAGAGGTGAAGGTCTGAGCAAAATTTCTGTGTCACAGGATCTCCTTGCCCCCATATGCACAAAATTCATGGTACAATAGCATATGACACAGAGCCAAGGAAAACTGCCCCAGGCCACTCTGAGCTGTGCCTTTGCAGAAGGCACTGCATTCGGCATGGTCTGGTCTATGCTGTGATTATCAAGGACTGCACCCAAAGAAGGTGCAGGAGTCAGTGAATAGGATTTCCCCAGGACTGGCTTTGAGCTCTGAGGTTAAAGATGGAAGGATGGTCTCGCAGTTAAGGCCCTAGACTGGGACTCAGGAGATCTGAATCCTGGCTCTGTCACAGTTTCCTAGTGTAACCCCTGGGTTACTGTGGGTCATCTGTCCCACTCTGTGCCTGATCCACCGAGGATGTGAGCCGGTTACAGCTCCCAGCTCCAGGGCCTGGCTCGGCAGCACAGACTGGAAAGACTCACACTTGCAGCGCTGGCAATCTCTTGCCCGTTGGCCAAGATGGCAGCTGTCACACACAGGCATGCAATCGCTCTGTGACTCAGTTTCCCATTTGTAAAACAGGGATAATAGTACTTCCCATCTCTTCCCCTTTATGGGCCTGTTTGGTTTGTAAGCTCTTCAGGGCAGGGGCGGTCTCTCACTCTGTGTTTGTGCAAGGCCCACCACAATGGGGCCCTCAAGCTCTTACCTGCAGCATCTAAATAATAAGAAAGTTGGATGCAACCACAAAATCCACTAAGAGATGCCGGGAGAGAGATAAGGGCACCCAAACATGGCAGGATGAGCTAATGTTAACTCGAGGGGTAAAGAGGAGTAACAAGGCCTCTTACGAACTTATCCGGGGTGGGGGGTCACACTGGAGAGGATTCCGAAGGTCCATTCATTAACGATAAGGAGGAAATGAATGGGCCCAATTCTGCTCTGTTTTGCAACCTGTAGAGTCATGTGCAAATGGGTGTAAAACACTACAGACCAAATCCTCAAAGGCTAGCCCTTGCTCCATTTGTTAAACTTTTACATAGGTGCTGGAACTAGGGGTGCTGCTGCACCCCCTGGCTTGAAGTGGTTTCCATCATATGCAGGGTTTACAGTTTGTTTCAATGGCTCTCAGCACACACACACACTATAAAAATTGTTCCTGTACCCTTTTGAATACCTTATTTTTTATTGCATTTGTAGCCCATTTCTCAACTTTGATGCACAATTTCCATGCATGATTTATCCATGTCATATAAGATGGTAAATTTGCACACTAGGATCTGTAACTCTGTATTTTTAATCTCACTGATGGACTGGTGATGCCCCACCCCTTATCTGCCCACGAGGGCCTGGCTGACAACATTCTAGGAAGTTTGAGGAAAATGTAGTTCTCAGAAAGTCTGGAAGGTTCCACAAGATTCCAGAAAGGTCCAGAACATTCTAGGAGGTTCATGAAAAATGACTCCACATACAGAATACCTGAAACATGTCACTTCAAACATTCTATTTTCCCTTTTGTCACTAACAAAAAAAAAACCAGCCCCCCCTAAGCCCAGCGCCCCCCAAGCCTACCACCCCAGGCGGTCACCTGGGTGGCCTGCCCCTAAATTGGCCTTTCTCAAAGGTATTTAGGTTCCTAAAGAGCAGGCTACATGGCCATGACTCAGCATTGCCCTGCAGCCCCAAGTCACAATGCCTCAGCTCAGCCCACCATGCGAGGTGGATTCCCACAGACTGTGGACTTTTTACATTCCTCTCACAAGAGGCACTCCAGGGGAAAACACAGGGACCTCTGAGCCCAGTGGGAATGGTCTATAGTTGTTACCGTCAGCTGGGGCTTCCCTAACCTGCACTGGCTCCTGAATACAGGAGGTACAAGATGCCTTCATTCTGGACCTGCTCTGGACAGGGCTAGACCCCAATACAGTGCTGCCAACTCTCATGCTTTTATAGCAAGTCTCAGAATATTTGGTGGTTTGGTTAAAGTCCCAGCTCCTGGAGTCAGGTGAGAATCTCAGCTTTTGTTAAAAGGGGAAAAGGTAAGTTTCTAGCCCTCGCCACAGCAGAGAAAAGCTTGAAAACAGTACCCGAGTGCAGCTCAAAAGGCTCAGAAAACAGAAGGAAAGGAAAAAGAACCCAATATTCTTTTTTTTTTTAATTTCACGATTCATTTTCTTACCTTGGGCATGTTCTCCAAGCTGCTTTGTTTGTGCCCGTCTTCACTGAGATTATTTTTTCCCAAACTGCATTGAATCTGTATTTTAACTATTGTGACAGACCCAGACCAGTGGGGTACAGGAGTCTGGTAGAGGGCAAATATACTGGTCACTGGATGAGTAGTTTTCTGTTCCCTGAGTGACCAGAGCAGGGGCTGCACTAGAGTAATCAGGAACCTGCTAGAACCAGTTAAGGCAGGCAGGCTAATTAGGACACCTGGAGCCAATTAAGAAGAAGCTGCTAGAATCAATTAAGGCAGGCTAATCAGGGCACCTGGGTTTTAAAAGGAGCTCATTTCAGTTTGTAGTGCGAGAGTGTGAGGAGCTGGGAGCAAGAGGCGCAAGGAGCTGAGAGTGAGAGGGTGAGGGTGTGCTGCTGGAGGACTGAGGAGCACAAGCGTTATCAGACACCAGTAGGAAGGTCCTGTTGTGAGAATAAGGAAGGTGTTTGGAGAAGGCCATGGGGAAGTAGCCCAGGGAGTTGTAGCTGTCATGCACCTGTTACAGGAGGCACTATAGACAGCTGCAGTCCACAGGGCCCTGGGCTGGAACCCGGAGTAGAGGGCGGGCCCGGGTTCCCCCCAAACCTCCCAATTGACCTGGACTGTGGGTTCTTCCAGAGGGGAAGGTCTCTGGGCTGTTCCCCAACCCACATGGTGAATCTCTGAGGCAAGAAAATCTGCCAATAAGCGCAGGACCCACCAAGATAGAGGAGGAACTTTGTCACACTATATACATGAATGTGAGCATTTTGGAACTTGATACATAAAAAGAATCCATTGAGTCTATTCTTGAATTTATATTTGCCGTTCGATTTTGCCATTTCTAGCGATTTCTTATTTTGAACGGCAATGTCATAGAATTCCAGACAGGAATAGCTGAGGTTGCATCTAATGCAAAGCTCACATTTGACCACTTCAGTACTGAGGCGATTCCTCTAGTCAGTCTAAAGATTTGGTGGTGGGCAGACAGCTGCTGTGTTTTCAACAGTTTTGATCTGTTATCGCTTAAAACTGCAGAACTGGGAACACTGCAGTATCTTTATCTTGGACACGGAAACTTTTAACATTAGATATCCCAGTGCATTGTGCTAATAATGCAAATCTTTAGACCCACGTAAAACAAAAACCAGTAGATTAAATTCTTTTTCTGGCAACTGGCAAATCCATAAAAAAAACAACCCAGCCAGGCTGGTCAAATACTAGTGTAAATGGTGGATTCTCTGTAACTTGAAGTCTTTACATCAAGATTTGAGGACTTCAGTAACTCAGCCAGAGGTTAGGGGTCTATTCCAGGATGGGTGGATGAGGTTCTGTGGCCTGCAGTGTGCAGGAGGTCAGACTAGATGATCACAATGGTCCCTTCTGACCTTAAAGCCTATGAGTCTCACTATATGTCACTTGACTTTGTGTAAATACAATTCTGTGTAAATATACTCCACCCAGCAAAGGGATTGCAGATCCCTCCCATGCTGGACGCCCTTCTGTGCCAAACTCCTGACTGCCTGGAGAGCCAACTAAAACTGCGTCAATTGCTGTATATTCTAGCTACTTGGGCCTTACCTGTTAATTAATTACGTGTATTGCGGTAGTGCTTCGGAGCCACAGCCATGGACCTATCGCGCTAGGTGCTGTACAAACAGGGAACAAAGAGACAGCCCCTGCCCCAAAAGAGTTTGTAGTCTGCGCTAGCGCTTCCCCAGCGTGGGTCTAGCAGAGTTGCTAGTGACAGTAGACGCAACCATATCTGGCATTTTAATCATGTCATCTAACCCTGCTCTGAATTGCCACCCCTGGCAAAGCTGGACCTCCCCCCCCAAACTAATGGCTTGTCTACACATGAAACTATTCTGGAATAAATTAGGGTGTGAATTTGAAGCAGATTATTCCTGATGAACTCCATGCGCAGACAAACCCCTAGCGACAGATTTTCTACCGAGCTCGGCACATAGGGATTGAAGTCTTGAAAATCGAGCCTGACACGGTGGGAGTAGTGATGGTACTGCCGAGTGTGCATGTGCCCTTAGTACTCATGCTGGGCTTCGTGAATGGGAACAAGGGCCAAGGAGCTGGGTGGAGGGAATCAGTGAGAGTTGGGATGAAATGCACTGGCAGAGTCCACCTCCTGCCCAGGTCACAATCACCTGTTCTGTATGTTGGGGAGTAAACAGGGCAGATTTCTCCCCTCTACCACAATTGCCTCCCTGTGAAATGTTTCAATAGCACAACAAATCGTTCAAGAATCCCAGGGGTAAATTCGGAGCTTTTCCAGCTGAGATCAAGGGTCAGACGTTTCCCCGGTGAAACCCCGTCGGTCGTCGGAATCAATCCAGGAATGAACTCAACCGCTCGGGCAGCATCAGTTCACATGGCTGATACCTCCTGTCCCGTGGGTTAAAGTAGACTGAACAGCTGGGAAGCAGTTGCTGCATCAGTAATAGAGCTGGGGAAACTGTGGGGCAACACCCAGGCCAGGGAGAGAAGGGGGCATGTGCTGCTTACCCAAGCCAAGTGGGGATGGACATCTCCCCTCTGTTTTGAGCAGCGATGGGGAAGCTGTGCTCATTCTGGGCTCTCCATTACTTCATCCCTGGCCCCCACCCCTGGAGACTGTTTCCTGCTCGGCACTCACTGATCTAACAGGTCTTTGCCATCTCCTGCTTCTACTGTGTGGCAAACAGTGCCAGCCTCAGCTATGATGAAGCAGGGGGTGGAGGGACTTTGTGAGGAAAAAAAAAAAAAAAAAAACGATCTTCAGCCAGCTTGCACTTTAGGACAGAAACTAGGGAACATTTCCACGCTGCCAGCCAAGCCCAGAAAGCCTGCTGCATCAAAGAGATGCAAGGACCGAGGGACGGACCCAGAGACCAGGGAGAAGTGCAGGGGTCTCTGGGATTTCTCCTTCTCTCCCCTTCCCCCTCCTCCCTTGTATGTGAGTGAGCCGCCTGTTCTCCCACCACGGCTGCCAAAATACAGCGAGACAGGGTATAATTACAGACACTTACTGCGGCCATTACACCACCGGCGCGGGCTGCGCAAAGTGACACACGACCCGTCAACTCCTTATTCACGCCATTAAGGGGACTCATTAGCATCTTCGCTAAGAAGCAAAATTACCCTCACTGCTCATTTCAAGATGTCATAAATTTTAATTTAGGACCCAAAGATAGCACAATGGGAGCGAGCCGGCTCTCTCCGGCAGAGCCACGCTGGCTGAGGGAGGTGGAGGAGACATGAAAGGGCTGGTTTGATAAAAGATGGTGGGTTTCTAAGGGGCAGAGATGGGGAAGGAGGGAGAGAGAGAGATGCCCATGGGTCTGGCAAGCAATTTCTCTCAGTCGTATCCAAGCCCAGTGGGAAGGAGAAGCTGCTGAAGGCATCGGTGCTGCTCTCAGGTTCCCCGCAGGATGTTCTCTCCAGGCCTCAGTGGTACGGATTCCCCCTTGAATATCAACAGGCCAACGCTGGACCCCCTTTGGAGAGGTTTTGTGTCAGCCTGGGCAGGGTGCCTCTCTCTCCCCTCAGAGCTTGCCAGGGACTGTGCCAAGCTCTGCTTCCCCAAACATGTTGCTGGGGTGCAGGGACATTAGTAGCAGGGGAGATGGAAGGGTGGTAAATAAAGGACAAGTTCCCTCACCAACATTTCACTGGTAGGACCACAGGGCCTCAGCCAAAGGCAGGAAACCCTGAGTCTGGGCTGTCAAACCAGCCACTCCTCACACAGCTGCCATTCAGAGGAGAAGGGCAAGGGGATGAGATAAGGACGCAGCGCAGGGACATGTCTTTGGACCAGTGGGGATTCGGCAGGATCTTGTGTTGGCTTTCCTTGTGTTCTGCTTTACATACCCAGTGAGGGTACAGCCTACCTTTCAGTGATACGAATGCCGGGGTGCGGTCTGTCAGGTCCTTTCCTCCTGGGGGCTCTCAAAGCACTTCACAATCAGAAAGCAAGGTGCGGGGGAGTGAGCTGAGGGCTGGGAGACAGGAGGTTCCGAGTCCTCATCCCAGCTCTGCCCCCAACTTGCTGTGTAACCCTAGGCAAATCACTTCCTCTTACTTGGTGCCTCAGTTTCCCTATCTATACAATGGGGATAATAATAATGACCCCCACTGTAGTGGGGCAGTTACCCCGCTCCTGGGGAAAAGGGTAGGCTGATTGGGGAAGCAGCCACAGCTGTGGCCACACCCGGCCCTGACATAAGGGCTAAGGGAGGCACTAGGTCACTCTCATTCCAGCTTGGAAGTGGGAAGGACCTAGCTGCCTGGGATCATAGGGTACCTGAGGCACAGCAGTGCTGGGGAAGGACAAGAGGAGCTCCAGCCTGGCAACTCCCCAGGCTGAGGCCTTGTTTAAAGCCTAAGCAGGTACTGGGGTGGCAGAGGTGCAGCCCCGGGATAGGCAAAGGCAGCAGGTCCAACCCCCTTGCCAATGATGAGTGGCCATTACAGACTGCAGTTTGCCCCAGAGAAAGGGGGGCTAGATGATGACTGGCAGTAGCCACTGAGGCAAGGTGGGCATAGGGGGAGGGGGTTCCCCTGGGAAGGGAGACCCAGAGTGTGGGGGGCACTGCTGTGGGGCAGCACTCTAAGGTAAGGGGCACTGGGGTCCAGAAGGGACACTGGGCCTGTGGCAGGTGAGACACTGGCCAGCAGGGGGCGCTCTGAGGCTGAGCTAATTCCCGAGGCAACCAGCAGGAGACGCCCTGCTGGTGAGTCCACACTGCTACACCCACACACACAGGAATCTGTGAGGGTTAATTACATGCAGCCACATGGCCAAAAACAGAAGCAATAAATACAAATTAGTAGCCACCAGTGAAAATGCTGAGTTAGATGCTCATCTGGTATGTAGCTCCATCCATTTCCGTGGAGTGACTCCAGGATCTGGCCCCTAACCTTGAAGGTCTGTAGTGTAGGTATGGCCAAGCTGGATAAGTGCCAAGGTGGGCCAGATGGCAGCTACAGTACCTCGGGGAGCACTGATGTGGGTAATCAACCTGAGAGGTCACTAGAGTCCCTCCTGGCCCGAGGCTGAACAGGCAGTCTCCATAGCTCTCCAAATTCCTGCCAGCCAGGGGCTGGGCTGGGAAAAATCAAACCTAGGCCTTCCATGGGGCACTGCTCATCAGGATGGTCGAGGAGCCCCCTTCTTACTCTTTAATAGCTTGGCCTTTTTAAACGCCCTTTTCCCCCATGACTCCCTCTCAGGTGGCTAATCTCTCAGACACCATTAAGGTGCCGGTGGGGCTAGATTTTCTCAAGAGCCCAGGGCCTGATTTTCAAGTGCTCGGCCCTCAGATCAGGGGCCTGTTTTTTTCCAAGGGTTCAGCACCCGGCACACTGATCAAAGCCACTGCTGAGCCCAGCAGCCTGTTCTGCTCCCACAATACTGCAACAGCCCCAGTGTGGCATCTACTGTCTTGGTTTCTACACCCATCAGGCCAGGTGGGTGTAGAAATAGGGACCATTTCTTCAACTGCAGTAGAGTTACCCCCGGTCAAATGCAGGAGCAGATGTATCTAAAGATAATTAAGCCTTCGATTCTGCGGCCTTCATCTGCCACCTTTCAACCCAATGGAACATCTACAAGGTAGTTATGAAGCTCCCCGTCCCAGCCAACACCATGAAATACTGGGGGGAAGGTCCTGGAAGGTACTACAGACCCACAAATAGCTTTGAGAAGGCCAAGTGGGCTACTAAAATAGCCTCTTCACTGTTGCTTAAAACTAGTGCAGGAATGGAAGAGAGAAATGGATACATGCAAAGAACCAGATAAGGCAAGGATGGGAGTGGAGAGGCAGGGGGCTGGGGAAGGAGCAGAGAGAAATGGAAGGGGATGTGTGAAAAGAGAGAGGCCTGGGGGCAGGGATGGACACAGGGAGACGGAAAGGAGGAGAAATGAGAGGAGAGGGTATGAGGAGGGATAGCAGGAGGTGGAGGTGTTTAATCTATGTATAACTATGCGACCATCAAGATCTAAGACTGCAGAACAAAATGCTCCTTCCCGGCCCTGATGGGTTTGGGGGCTTGTCTCCAGAAGGAAATGGACTGCAGTGGCTATTCCAGATTAGTTCCCTGTGGGGATACAATGTTCCGGAATAAAGGTGATTTTATTCCAGAATAATGACATCGCTTTGCAAGTGCACTCATTTTTCCAGACTAGTATCCATATGGGGAGCTATTTTGGAGTAGCTCTTGCCGAACGGCTTCGGCCGCAAGGGCTATTCCAGTCCATTTCCCCTGTAGACAAGCTCTTAATAACAGGTTCCAAAAACCAAAAGAACCTCTAAGCATTCTCCCAGCCTAGACTTTGAGGTCACACCCACCCAGACACACACTGGCACACACGACATTCTGCACGTCACCCATGCCAAGAGGAACTGCAGTTTCTCAGAGAGAAGGCAGTTTAATTCCCGGCTTCTCCCCCCGCCACACCCCCAGTCCTCCTCACTCTCTCCCGCCTATACGTGCCAACTTGAATATTCATGACATATAAGACACACCTACCCTCTTCTCCCCCCCCCCCCATAGAGACACACTGCCAGGACCGAACGCAATTACGGGCCTCTTAAACTTTACCAGCTACCAGGATCCGTGATTAATGAGTTGAAATGTCCACATCTTTAAAAAACAAGGGGGAAAGGTTTAGAAAAAAGCAACTCCAATTACAGGCAGCTGAGGGAATTTGCCCCCCTCCTGCACTATAAGAACATATATCCAGAAAGGTTATGTTAATTTCTAATGTACAAGGCTCTAATTAATTTCAGTGGCTGGGTGGATTAGCGGAGAGTGTAAATTTCAGCCTCGGCTTGGGCTGCAGATAAACTAACACCAGGGAAGGCTATGGAGCAAGGGACTCTGGTCTGAAGCTATTGCTGGGTTCCCAGGGACCAATTGGAGTTAGAGCCGGCTAAAAAGAATAATCTTTTGGGCGTGTGAGTGTGGATTCAAAATGCTTCTCTGCTGCAAGTACCATTGTCCCTGCTTGACAGAAGAGGAAACTGAGGCACAAAGGGGCAACGCCTTGCCCAAGGTCACATAGTGCAGGACAGAACCCAGGAGTCCTGCATTCTGTGGACCATGCTGCCCCCTCACAAAACGTGCTGGGCGGAAGGAGGGATGTCATTAGAAAAGGTATTTAGACAAGTCTTAAAGCACTTTAAAAGGGTAAGTTTCATTAACTCTGATTTACAGATGCGGAAAACTGAGGCACAGAGAAGGGAAGAAATTCCCCCAAGGTTGCACAACCAGTGCCAAGAATCCCAGAGTCCCAGTTCCTAGGTCTATGTCCAGTGAGCCATGTTACCTGTTGGGGAGCAGGGGTGCTTGAAGATGCACCCAAGGCTGAGGAGAGTTTATCTGGAGGCCCCCAGAGACCATCCTAACAAGGAGCCTCACACCCTTTGCAATGTCCTGAGCACCGCTCCCACTTGAGGGGCACTTGGGAAACAGGGGCCTCCGATATCACAGCTGCCTGCACAGGCACCCGCAGCGAGGAGACCTGCTCCCCGGAGACTAGGGGTATGTCTACACTACAGGATTAATCCGAATTTAGATAATTCGAATTTGGGAAACAGGTTGTATAAATTCGATTGTGCGCGGCCACACTAAGCACCTTAATTCGGTTTTAAACCACATTAATTCGGTGGTGTGCGGCCACACTACCCCATTAACTTAAACACAGTAATTCGGTGGTGTGCGTCCACACTAACCCTAATTCGAATTAACAAAATCGATTTAGGCTCTACTCCGTTCGTCGAGGTGGAGTACAGAAATCGATTTAAAGGGCCCTTTAATTCGAATTAACTGGCTCTGTAGTGTGGACGGGTGAAGGGTTAATTCGGATTAAGGCAGCTAAATCCGAATTAAAGTCCTAGTGTAGACCAGGCCTAGGATGTCCCGGCAGAGACGCACGGGCAGGGGTCAGAGAACTATGTGAGGGGGAGCTAGCTGCTCAGATCACCCTGCTGTACCTGCAAGTCAGGGGCAGGGCAGCCAGGAGGACATCCAGGGCAGATGCCTACGCTGCAGCCTCAAGCAGGGGCATCACTGAAAGTGGGCCACAGCCTACCCAAGCCCGTGTAAAGTTCACCCGCTCCGGCCTCGTGCCCCCTGCCTGCTACCCAGCTCAACATGTCCACCTGGCCCGCTCCCTTCTGCAGCCAAAGCCGGGTCATCGGGGCTCCTGTCCCATCCCAGCACCCTCCCCTTGGCAGACACACCTGGCCAGGCATGGGGCAGCTCTGGAGTGGGGCTGGTGGGGAAGATGTGAGGCAAGGGCAGGAAGAGAACCTGTCCGACTCCAGGGATCTGGACAGGTGAGCAGTCACCTCCGGACAGAGCAGCGTGTCCCTTCCCTACTGCCTCTCTGCTCCCAATACCCTCTTCCTCCCCCAGCCACTGCCTCCCCAAGCTCACCCATGCCTCTGCCCCTGGGACAAACATGAAGTCCCTCCTTCCCCCATGCAGGAATAGGGGAGTTCGGTCACTCACCCCCTGGACAGTTCATCGCCCATGCACCACAAATTGGGAGTCCACCAAATTTCCACTTCTAGCTGTACCACTGCTCAAGCCTACCGCAGGGCAGCGCACAGAGCTTGCAGCAGTCTATGGTGTACCTCTAGGTCACTGGCAAGGGCAGTGTCGGGAGATCGCAGTACAGATCCCTGCGCTGTAACGGGGGGGAGAGAGAGAGAGAGAGCTGGACTACACGCATTGCTGATCACAACGGAGATACTGTGGCAGAGCTGGAGGTGGGGCCGAGGGGAATGGTGCTGGAATAACACGTCTTTTGGAGGTCAGGACAGAGCTGCCAGGGGGTGGGTCAAGATTACAGGTGCATTGGTAGAGCTGGAGCTGGTAGGGAGCCAGAAGTGGGACAGCCGTGGGAGGGTCAGGATTGAGGAGCATGGATAGAGCTGGGGCAGGAATGGAATAGATGGGGGGTGCAGCAGGTTAGGATTGAGGTGTGGGGGACAGGACGTCAGTGACGGGATCTTGCAAGGGCAGGACTGAGCTGGGTGGGGTGGGACGGGACACATGCATGGCCCCTGCTTCCAGCATGCCTTTCCCTCACTGCTGCTTTCTCTACCACTTCCAGATACATACCCATATTTTTTTATATATATATATATATATATATATATATATATATAAACCCTCCAAAGTCACTTCCTAAAAGATAAAAATAAGGACGGCCTCTACCGTCTATGGCTTGGGTGAGACCATAATGAAAGGGTCTGAGCCCAGCAAGGCCGGAATGTGTGGCCTTGAAATACAGTAAGTTTTGAAAGGAAAGAAAAGGCTCCATTATTCTTGCATTAAACTCTCTCTCCCTCCTGCTCTCGCTCGCTCCCTCTGTCAGTCTTCCGTTCGCTCGCTGCCTTTCCCCCAGCCTCTCGGAAGACAGATCGTTCCCTTAATCACTCTGGAAAAGAACCCCAAGCCGATATAATATTATAATTAATTAATTCACTAAAAAGGTATTAAATTTCTTTTCCCCCCTGTGGATATTATCTGAATTCATTGACCTTTAGAAAAATCACCCTCTAATTGTAACCAGGTTCAAGTGCATTTCCAGCCTGTCCCTTTTACATTAATAATATCTTCCAGGACTCCGCTATGCTGCTTAAATATTGTATAAATTTCACTGCCCCCTCAAAAAGGAGAAAGGCATGAAATGAAAACTACAGGCTGATTAAACTGGCTCTGGAATGTGGGGGAAAAGAAGGAAAGAATTCCAGTTCGGACTGTGGGATAGACAGACACCCTCCCCCACTGAGCTTAGGCCAAGGAATCCACTGGATGCTATGTCCCAAACCCCCAATTTCCCAAGAGTTGGTGGGTCCGAGATCCTAGGACCCCAAGACCCATCTTTCCAGTGCAAATTTGAGTCCAAGGTTCCTGGAATTCCAGCTTTCCTAAGGGCCAAGGATACTGGGGCCAGTGACCCAGCTTGCTAGAGGGACAAATGTACTGGGATCTCAATGGTTGTCTCTGCTACAGTTGTACAGCACCCAGCACAATGGGCCCCCAATCTCAGTAGGAGCCTCTAGGTGGTACCGTAATCTATATACAACTAATTTTGAGACCTTGTTTCCCGAGGAGTCGAGGATCCTGGATCTAGGGATCTCAGCTTGCCCGTGAGCAGAGGACACCAAGTTCCCATTTTCCAAGACTCCAAGCCGAAGTCCAGTGTCTGGATTTTCTGGTGTGTGCTTCTGCAGTCAGAAAAATGACGGTAAAGATGGCATCAAGGGGTCCTCTGTTCATTCTCTCTCAATAATTTCAGAGCCATTTTGCTCAACTGACAAGCCAACGAGTGATTCCTCCAGAGGCCAGTGCGGTAAGCCCCAGCCCAGGCTCCGAAAATCCAGCTGGGTTTTTTCTGCCTATCATCAAATATAATCCCTGGGCCAGATCCTCAGCTGGCGTTCATCAGCATAGCTCCACTGAATCCAATCTGGCTTTGTGTGTCTCTTTTACTGCACCCATCCCTGTAGTACCTGAGCCCAGCATCACCAGCTTTAAGGATTCTCCAGGCTGTGTTTAGCGCTCAGCTCTGCTCATCATGCATGAGGCAAGGCAGAGCAAGGCTGGCTGAGGTCTGATGGTTTTGGCACTGCAGGGCCCTTTTCTAATTGTCACTAGACTCGGCCCCAAAAGTCACACAGAGGAGCTGATAGATTAAGCGGGATCAGGACATTTTTAATGTTAACACTCTGCAATTATACAGCCTCTTCCACCTGAGGAGCTCCAGGTGCTAATCAGTCAAATAGCAATTAATTTACCCTCCCTGTCAGTAGTATTATCGTCATCCTCATTTTGTAGATGGGAAAACCGAGGCGCGGATTGATTAAGGGACTTGCCCAAAATCACACAATGAGTCAGTGGCAGAGCTGGGGGCTGGGGAAGGGAGGGGTCTTGATTCCCAGGCCAGTGCCTTTTCCACCAGGTCATCCTTACTCTCTGTCTTGATGTCTTCTGAACTGCACTGTTAAGCCTGAGCCTTAGTGCCCTCTGAAATATACACAGGCATCTCAGTAAGAGAGCAGCATTAACCACTTAGCTGCTGGCAAACTTTCCAGAGACATTGCTTGAAGGCAGCTGCTCTGTTTCAGAAGGCATCAGGCATGTGGCAAGGGTTGCAATGGAAGGTACCACAGTGATTGGTGGACAGCGAGCAGAGCAATGGTTAACTAGTCTCAGGGCAGCAGTTGGGGCTCCTTTGGGCTGCTGAACCTGACTGTGGGTGCCAGAATAGGCCCAGAACGGTCACTGAGCCCCCGTGCAGGTAGCTATCCTGGGAAACCCTCAGGATGCTCAGGACACATTGCCAGCCATCCAGTTTTAGGGGCTTGGATCATCCCGGGTATCC
Source organism: Terrapene triunguis (assembly GCF_002925995.2). NCBI lineage: Eukaryota > Metazoa > Chordata > Testudines > Emydidae > Terrapene > Terrapene triunguis. The sequence continues at coordinate 4,010,023 of NW_020664550.1, read as the reverse complement.
TGGTTTTTTTGTACCACAGAGGTGGCATCCCTAGGCCTGCTTGCGCTGCAGTAAGAAACAGACCCAAGCCAGAGAGCTATGATCTAGGTCTAAACAATTCCTACCAAAAAACAGCTGGCCTCTGTGATGGCAGCCTTAGCAAAGGGGCCAAAGACTGAATGTGCTATATACACAATATCCCACCTACCCAGAGGAGATGTCTCCAGGTCAAGGTTGAGGTGCACTGGCAGGGCCATCGGGGGGGAGGGAGGGGAGCTTGCCCTGCCACCAGCCATGTTGTATGGCTCTCATAGAATCATAGATTAGGGTTCGAAGAGACCTCAGGAGGTCATCTAGTCCAACCCCCTGCTCAAAGCAGGACCAACACCAACTAAATCATCCCAGCCAGGGCTTTGTCAAGCCTTAAAATCCTCTAAGGATGGAGACTCCACCACCTCCCTAGGTAACCCATTCCAGTGCTTCACCACCCTCCTAGTGAAATAGTGTTTCCTAATATCCAACCTAGACCTCCCCCACTGCAACTTGAGACCATTGCTCCTTGTTCTGTCATCTGCCACCACTGAGAACAGCCGAGCTTCATCCTCTTTGGAAGCCCCCTTCAGCTAGTTGAAGGCTGCTATCCAATCCCCCCTCACTCTTCTCTTCTGCAGACTAAATAACCCCAGTTCCCTCAGCCTCTCCTCGTAAATCACGTGCCCCAGGCCCCTAATCATTTTCGTTGCCCTCCGCTGGATTCTCTCCAATTTGTCCACATCCCTTCTGTAATGGGGGGACCAAAACTGGACACAATACTCCAGGTGTGGCCTCACCAGTGCCAAATAGAGGGGAATAATCACTTCCCTCTATCTGCTAGCAATGGTCCTACTAATACACCCCAATATGCCATTGGCCTTCTTGGCAACAAGGGCACACTGCTGACTCATATCCAGCTTCTCATCCACTGTAATCCCCAGGTCCTTTTCTGCAGAACTGCTGCTTAGCCAGTCGGTCCCCAGCCTGTAGCAATGCATGGGACGGACAGATGCCTATACGCTCCAGGGGTGTCAAGCTGGCACTTCCCCCGGTACTACGTTCCCTGCTCTCTAAGTCTCCACCAGATGTAGCGCTGGAAGCAGTCTCAGAGGGATGCTGAGCTTGCCTCGTCCGTCTCTTGCGTCATCCGTTTCTGCTCCAGAGAGGTTCACGTGAGCTGCTGTTCCCGTGGGCTAGCAGCCCTAGCTGCCTTTCCTGGCCTCCGTACCTGGGCCTCATTTTCTGTCAGCGCCAATTCTACTGCAGCATGCTCTCCTTCCCAGCCCTTTGCCTGATGAGTCATAATCCTTTCGTCTCCGGATCTGCTGGTGTCACTGGCTGGTGGCAAGTTGCTACTGGGACTCTGCTTGTTATTCCTATCTCTTCAATAAGCCTGGCTGTAATTAAGCTGTCTACAAGCTCCATGTTCGCTAGCAGAATCCTAATGCCTTAAAAAGCCACATATGGTAAAACACTGGGCCAAAGGCCTCTGCAGCGTAACTCCATTGGAGCCATGGACTCACCCGGAGAATCAACCTGACTCCTTCTCTTTGGAAGCAATTCTGGACTGAGATCAGATATTTTCTCATCTCTCGCTCTCTCTTTATTACCCACGGAGATTTACCGGCAAAGAGCTACTCTTGTTTCTTCAAAGCCAGTCCGGCTTTGCTGCCTATTCCCCACCTGAAAATATAATCCCCTGTTTGTGACCTCATTGCAACCATTTCCACAACAACCCCCGGTGATGTCACCAACGGAGGATTATGACTTCAGGCAGGGAAGGAGCAGCCGGAGCGGATTTACTCGGCAGAGCTAAAGGGGCTCATCTTTAGTCAGAAAGAAAGGCGGGTGAGGGTGGGTGAAGGGGAGGAAAATACAGAAATACCACAAGACCTAGAAGCAGAATGGCTTCCTGAAGGCATCTCTGGCCCTTCAAATCCAGGTCCTAAGATCCATCAACTCTCAATGAGATAGCGAAAACCAGCCCCCAACCCTGTCACACGTGGATTGGCCAATTCCGCAGTGACGCTTCCTCAGGATAATATTGGTCTTCCCCAAATAGGAGATCATTGCAGAGCCACGCAGCCCAGGCCTGAGGTCCCGTCTCTCAGTCCTTACTCAGGCATGACTTCCATTGTCTTCAAAGACCTGAGTGTTTGGCCCACAGAATCAGAGCTTTGAAGTGCCTCTTAAGTCATCTCCGTGTCCCCTGGCTGTGGGATTGCTGCCACCAGGATACTGTCCTTTGCTTTGTCCACTCCAGTTTCCAGAGCGTGACTTTATTAGACTTCAAGGGGGCTGATTCTAGAGGTAAAGCCCCTAGAGTGACCAGAATGTGTGGAAAAATTGGGACGGGGGTGGGGAGTAACAGGAACCTATATAAGAAAAAGCCCTAAATATCGGGACAGTCCCTATAAAATCAGTACCTCTGGTCAACCTACTGGGCACGATTCTTCTCCTACTCTGGCATAAAACAAGAGTAACTTCACTGAAACGGGTGGAGTTGCACTGATGCCGAGCTGACATCAGTGATATCAGAATCAGGCCCCTTGTACTACACCGTCCTGCGCAGTGTGAGGCACAAGCAGGCCCTGGGATCTCAGAAACAAAAATGAAGGAAAACTTTCTAGCCCAGCACCTGTTTCCGGTTTACAGAAGCAATCCCATTAAAGCTAGGGAGAGATCCTAGAGTGTACAAATATCTGCATGCTTTGGACTCGGTCTTCCCCAAGCTATTAGCCAAGATAGTCTGGGATGCAACTCCATGCTCTGGGTGTCCCTAGCCTTGGTTTGCTAGAAGCTGGGAGTGGACGACAGGGGATGGATCCCTTGATGATGCCCTGTTCTGTTCATTCCCTCTGAAGCACCTGGCACTGGCCACTGTCAGAAGACAGGATACTGGGCTAGATGGACCATTGGTCTGGCTCAGTCTGTTTGTCCCTATGTTCCTAAAAGCAGATCATAACCTCTTGAGTGCCAGGAGGAAGAGGAGGCTCCCCGTAGGCTAAACATGCCCAAGGGCAAACAGCATAACTCCCTGGCAGAGTAAAGAGTTTAAGGGGCTGATGTGCCACGTGATTTATACACTTGTGCCTTTAAGAGGTGAGGGTGGGATAGGGTAGGGATTCAACAGCCAGAACTCAAGGAGAGGGGAGTGCTTTTGCCATCGATCCCAGGGCAGGCTAGCAACCCAAGGATATATCCAGGGATGGCTTTTGTACAATCCTCACTAAAACCCATGCTGCTGGACCTTCACTGCTATTTTTTAGCCATGCTAACTAGCTCAAAACTAGTACAGGTATGCCTATCCAAGCAGTGCCATCTCCTTGGGTTTCCTTCCTGGGCCCCATTTGGGTAGAATCCCAGCCCTGGAGGAGTGACATTGTGATCCAACAATATAGTAGTACATGAAGCATTTCACTTCCACCCCTTGTTGCAAGGAAGCGTCGGCTTTGCTCGTACTCCCAGCTTCCAGGGCTCCAGTCCAGCAGCCCCTCTGCTCCCCGCTGGCCTATTTCAAAACCAGGCATCTTTCAGGAGCAATGCTTTCCTCCCTAGACGTGCTGGCAGTTTACATGAGTTGATTTTTAAACTCTCAGAGCCTGATTTTTCAGAGGTGCCAAGTACCCACACTCCAAAGGGAGCTGCAGCTGCTCAGCGCCTCTGGGGAAAAAATTCAGACTCTTCGTCTTCTGTTGTCTCCAGTCAGGTTTATTTTTAACCCTCCCATCTTTGCAATAGATGGCTCCCATCCTGACACCTCATCTGGCCTTGGGAGGGGAAGGGGGAGCACATAGGAAGCAGCTGCAGAATAGGGGTGTTTGATACCGCTCAACAGAAACCTCTCTGCCTTGTGGGTGGGGGGCTGTCTTTCCTGGACTATTTTCAGAGTAGCAGCCGTGTTAGTCTGTATCCGCAAAAAGAACAGGAGTACTTGTGGCACCTTAGAGACTAACAAATTTTTCCTGGACTATGTGTCCCTCTCTCTAATATGCCTCCCTGTGCTCCCCGTAGCTCTCTGGGAAAGGGCCTGGCCTGGCACAGAGACCTGGCTTTCCAAATCTCCACCAGTAAGGACCTCAATCTCTCTTCTCGCTGCCTGCCCCCCACCACTGCTGTTCCTTCTCCCCTCCACGGCTCCTGCCTGGGTAGTTATGGTTGAGCCCTTTGTCTCAAACCCTGAGCAATCCCGTGTCCATTCAAGGTTGAGCTGGCTGCCCATGAATCAGAGCTAAACTTGGGAGCCAATCCCACCCACTCTCCCCGTCTACCAGCCCAGAGTTGAGACATCCTTCTTGAAAGACTGTGACCTCATAGCTTTCTCCATGAAAACACATTGTGACATCATCATCCTCCCCCTGACTACCTGTTGTGACCTCATACCCATCTCGATGACAACAGGCTGATACTGAACTTGGGTCAGTGGCCAAGGAGACGGGCTTTTGCGGGGGAAGAGTGGGAGCAGTGGTGCATGGAATGTATGTGACTGAAGAGAACTTAAAGCATCTCAGTACAGCATGGTTTGAAGTGCTTGCAGGGCTGTTCCTTTGACATGCTGCCCCCTCGTGTACCCGGTGGGCATAGCATCCATGTCATCACCAAACTCACTATCACAGAAGCAGGGAAAGATGGTGGCAAGCCATAGGAGAGGGATTGGAGCAAGAGTGGCAGCCATCTGCCTTGCACCAAGGAACAAAGAATTTGTCTACACTAAGGAATTGGATTGGCAAGAGGTAGATACACTGTTAGCTGAACCATTCAGTGCAAACACTTACCACGGACGTGTTGCACCAGTGCAAGTCACTTTCTAGACCAGGGGTTTGCAACAGTGCAGCGATTTCAGTTAAAGAGAATCCAAGTGTAGGAAAGTCCTTTGACACTGAGCAGGTGTGGTGGCAGGGCCCAGAGAGATGCCCCCCGTGGTACTTGTCCCAGTACTGAGAGGGCTAGCTCAGAATTCAGTGGGCCTGATTCATCTCCTACCAGGGTAGCATTCCCACCTGCACTAGAGAGGTACAGCACTGTAAGAGGAGAACTAGGCCTAAAGAGAACAGAGGAAGAGGAGATTCAAGAGAAAACGCGCCCTTGAACGACCAGGGCTAGGCTGGTCACTAACAGAGGTGACTGACCTTACAGATCCAGCCAGGATAATGGGCCAAATCCTAGCTGCTCTTCTCTGGTTTTCCTCCACGTCTTCTCAGCACTTATTTGGGGACAGTTATGCCCCCTCCTTGCCCCCATTGGCTTCCAGTGGGAATTTGTGGATTTTTCACCCCCTCCCCGAGGAGTGAGATAGCTAAGCTGACCTGGTGTAGACCAGGTCTAAGGACTCTTGCCTAAGTAAGGGCAGATTAAGAACTGCATGGAGGGGATCTGATGCTGGGCCAGTGTGCATTTCCCTTCGCAAAGCCAATACACTACTGTCCTGCAAAATACTAGGGTCTATCCTGTTTCCCACCTAACCATTACCGTTGTTTTGCCGAAACTCTCTCCAAGAAGGGGTGCAAACCAGCTCTGCCCTGTGACACCGGGCAAGTCACTTCCCCTCTCGGTGCCTCTTTCCTCTCCCAGCCTTTGTCTCTCTTCTCTAATTAGACTGAAAGTTCTTTGGGGCAGGGACAATCTCTTGATTTAGTTGGGGATTGGTCCTGCTTTGAGCAGGGGGTTGGACTAGATAACCTCCTGAGGTCCCTTCCAACCCTGATATTCTATGATTCTTACTAAGTGTAAATACAGCACCTTGCACAGTGGGGCCCTGACCTTCGTTGGGGCCTCCAGGTGCTACCTTACTATTGCCAATAATACACTAGGAGAGTTAAGACAAAGCTTGATTTTGTAACATATCATTCATACATCAAGAGGTCTGAACCCCCAGTGCAGAGCTAGTCCTAGATATCAACAGGACAGTGCTCACTCGTCATTTTGGCCCTTCCATTTGGTGGTGGGTGCAACATCACAGAACGCATGATCCCAACCTGAAAGAGATCGGCCGAGGATGTCGTTAATAAAAAGTCTCTCAACTATCCTTGCAAGACAAGTACTATTAGTCTCATTTTATAGACAGGGAAACTTAGGCACGGAACCATTGAATAACTTGCCCCAGGTCTCACAGCAAGCCAGTAGCAGAGCTGGGAATAGAAACCAGAAATCTTGACTCCTAGACCTATTCTCCAACTACTAGCCTATGCTCCCCCGCCACAGGTAAGTGCTGTATCAGTTTCCCCTCATGTATATCAATCACTGCATATCAATCCAAACCTAACACCCCAGCTATGCAAGTCCTGTGCCGCTCCTCAGCTCTGCCAAAGCACTTCAATTCTGCCCTGCATGAACCAGCTGTGATTCCGGAACTCCCCTACCCAGCTCTGTCTGGGCACGACAGCAGTATCTTTCAGCTGAGCCTATCATTCCAGATCTGGGACCCCATCAAGTTTTGATGCTGCCCCATCACCCTTACCTGCAGCCCCCCTCTGCAGTAATTGCATGGTGTTACTGTGATCTGGAGAAACAGCTTCTAGGACAGCGGTTCTCACAGCATATTTTTTGGTGGCCTCAGAGTACAGCCACCAACTCTTGCTGGTGGCCGCTCGGAGAATTTTTCCTAAAATACTTAATTAACTTTAGGAAAAACAAATCAATATCCACAGATACACGTCCAGATAGTTGTAATTTATTTATGTAGGGTTCTTATGCAGACTTAATAAAAATAATGTACAGTTTATCTATGTAGACTGTAAGCTCTTTGGGGGCAGGGACTGTATTACTCTGTCTGTGTCCAGTGCATAGCACAGTGGGGCCCTAATCTCAGCTGGGATGTGTCACACGGGGGCGGATAGCCCAGTTTTCCCATACTGCACCATGAACAAAGGGCTAGAGCAGCCATGTTTTGGGAGGGCGCTAGGAAATCTGGGATATGGTTGATTGAACTCAGTTCTCCATACCACAGGGCGGACGCTGGTGGGGCCTGGGCTCCAAATTTCTTAACGTAAGGTCAATATGCCGTGTGGATGCTCAAGCTCTGGGCTTGGAAACCCAGGGTCCATAGACTCAAGTCCCATTAACCCTGGGGCTTACATTGCCGGGTAGATATAGCCACAGATCAGGGTGCAATTTCACACAGCCCAGACCACCTCCAGTTCAGCTCATCACGTCTGTCCACAGCATGGAGCTGTCGCCATGTGACACTGCCCAGCACAATAACAAGGGGCCAAGAAAGCGTTACCAGGTGTGGCCTTGTAGTCACTACTTGTTCAGTACCCAACAGCTTCCATTGCCCTCAATGGGGATGGGAGGGAGGGGATTCCCCATGGTTCTCAGTGGGGGGGGGTTCCCTATTCTCAGTGGGAGCTTCGGGATGCTGCATAGCCCTTTGGAAACTGACCTATTTATTCACATGGTGTTTTCCTTTGGGTTCTTTTGAGACTCTGTCCCTAGTTGTCCAAAGGAGCTGAGTGACTAAGGGGAGTTTCTAGCCAGGTGACATGCATCCAGCTAGTAGAGATGGCCAGGCATCCCCAACACCAGAGTCAGAGACAAATGTCAGCTTTCCCAGGGTTTGGATCCAGAGTTTGGCTCCCCCCTCTCTTTCTATCGATTACTGGATTGCAGTCGCTCCCTGAGGCCCCAGCCACGACCATCAAAGAGCTTCAATGCACTAGGCTCCATCAACAAATAAAACAAGGGAAATGGGGCTGACATCATTCAAACAACATATTGGGTTGATTCTCCCTGGCTGATGCCTTGCACGGGCATTTACCCCTGTACCCAGTGGGGGTAAAACACCCCCAACTCATAGCACCCACAGGCACACCCACTTTGCACTGGTTCAAAAGACTGCTGGAAAAGCACCATCGGGCCGGATCAGGGAGCCCTGGTCTCCATTGCCCCGTGTAGTCATTTATACCTGTGCAAAAGGAGACCATTGTGATTCACACACACTTTGCACGGGTGCAAAGAGCTTACACAAGCTACAGGAGCGTCTGTGGATCTGGCTTAAAGGCCCACCACCACCCTCATCGTGTCAGCATTGCTTCCTGGTCCCAGAGTGCCCCCCAAGGAAGAGAACAGCAACATGACTCCTACCCAGCACGCCACCCATGTGCTGCTATCCCTGCAGGGGAGTTAATAAGAATTGCAACCCCAACTCGCACGCTCCTGCCTTTTTATATCCTAGCTGGAGCCTTGACACCGATTTTTTTTTTTTCCTTTGGATGGCTCGTATGTAGTAATTAAGAGCCCTTCTCTCCCGCCTGCCCAAGTTCCCCATCTTTGGCAGCTGTTGTTTAACTGAAGGAAACCCCCTTTCGTCCTCTCTCCCCCCCCCCCCCTTTCTGAACGTAAAGGGATGACAGCGCTCCAAGCCAGGGTCTTTTGCATTTCTGAGTTGGTTCTATTAATTGGAAGGAGGGTTAAGAATCTGCAAGGTCGTTTCAATCTACATCTGACCTTCAGAGTAATCCTCTATGCCAACACCAGAGCATGTCATTAAAATGAGGCCCTCTACCATATCCCGGCATCCCTTTATTCTCTCCTTGTGCACATTAATTGCTCATAAGTTGATTTGATCTCCCTATTCTGCAAGAAGTAAATTGCCCTCTTATTTCGCCATTTTCATCCTGTTTTCTTAATTAGGCCCTTAAAAATCTCTAGGGCCTCAGCCGGGCCGCAGGCCTCATCCTGGGAATAAATTTTGATCTCAGTCTGATAAAGAGTGAGCAAACCCAGAGATTGAACAATGTCATTCACCCTCCCCCTTCCTCCCCTCCTCGCTATTCTCTTGACATGAAAAGGCTATCAGTTTTTCTCTGTGTTAATATAGGAAATAATTCACACTTCAGGCGCTGTTCTCTATTTAGTGTTCACACTCCCCAGATAAATCAAATCAGGGTTTTTTTTGTAAGTGTCTGAAACTACTTTCTCTCTCTCTCCTCTCCACTCCCCCCCCCCTCCCGCTTTTAACAAAGTTTCCAAGATTAGCCTGTGTGATTTTTCCATCCCAGAAGTCTATTTTAAGGTATTCTTTTTTTTTTATTTTATTTTTTTTTTAATTCTATTGTCTGTGGGGAGCTGACCCACAGCCAGAACTTTTCACGAGTGACAGACAAAAATGCTGCAGCTCCGCCTACGCGAGCAGCTTTTTCCTAAAATACCTCACTGGCAAAGAGCTCGGTCCCTTGAAGCTTTAGACATGTGAGGAGTTTTGGTAAGCATATGCTCAACCCCTTGGCTGTATGGTGCGGCAGGTTGTTATTGCGGGATTTGATTCTGGTTTGATTTGTGGGGTGGTTCATGATAAAATGGAACCTACCTCCCTCTGGTACTTAACTGCCACCTTTACTGTAGTATCTGAGTGCCTCACGGTCCTTGAGTGGATTTATCCTCACAATGCACCTGGGAAAAGCGGTTCTCTCCGTTTTATAGATGGTGAACAGAGCATAAGTTGCCCAAGTCACACAGAAAGCCTATAGCAGAGCAAGGAATTGTTCCTAGGTTTTTTGAGTTTCTGACCAGCACCCTAATCCCTGGGCCATCCTCCATCTCCGGCCTCAAAAACCAGGGGACAACATTTTCAAAAGCAAAGTGACTTAGGAGCCTAATTCCAGTTTCAAAAGCAATTGAGGAACTCAAATCCCCAGTGAGACTTAGGGCTTGTCTACACGACACCAAAGTCCAGACTATGGGGGTGCGAGTTGTGGAGCACGGTAACTACCCAGCTTAGACCCTGCTGGCGCAAACGACGAGGTACCTCGTGCATATTACCATAGTCCTGTTTGAAACGGGACCACATCAACGCCTTTTAGTTCACACCAGCAAGGTCTACAAGGTCACATCCCTGGAGTCTGCACTGCGGCGCCGCACAGACAAGCCCTTCGGCCCCTAAATCACTTAGGCGCTCTTGAAAAGGTCAACCTGCAGGAATATGGAAAAGGCAGATTACATCAGCAAGCTTGTCTCCCTGCTCTGGCAGCTAGTCACCTAACAGAGGGCAAATGAGAAATTAAAATAATATTGCACTTGAGGTCTGGCCCATTGATTGCAATGGGTATTGGATCAGGCCCTCGGTTTTAACCAAAAGGCCTGGAGAAAAAGATCCAATAAGCTAGTTTCCCCACTTCCCTCTGCCTATAGATGGGCTCAGATCCAACTCTCATGAACTTTAGAGCACCTGACATATGCACCCAGATCCAGATGAAAATTTTGTCAAACGGCCCCTCTCGTTGGAACGGGGTGACCCAAACGCCCACTTCTGAACCACTCCTGTGAACTTCAGGCGGTTCAGATCACCTGATCAGAACTAGGCAACTTCATCTCTCCTCTCTGCTCCTAAACTTTGCAGCCTGGTTGGAAGGGCTGGCATGTTCCCCAGCTGTAGACCCAGTCCCTTTGCTTCCATGGCGGGGGGAACAAGCCACTGTTAGCGAGAACCCCGCTATGGTTGCTGCTGGGTCAACTCAGGGGAGGCCCTTAAATTTATCTCCAGGTCATGCATGAATTTGAGGAGTTTTGAGGGGAGATGGCTGGGTGGGGAGAGGCAAACTCGAACTCTGTGCCCCTGCATGATAACATAGGAATAAAAAAAAAAAATACCTGCTCCTCCGTGGAAGTCGAAGGCAGCCCTCTCTGCAGGCTCTAACAGACGCATGCACCACTCCTCAGGTAGGATCTGGCTTGTTTGAGAGACATGCACCCACCTTCCCAGAGGGTTTAATTAGCCAGCTGGACTGCTAATCAGAGGCCTGCAGCTGCAAGGTGTCACCATGGTTACCAGGCCCAGGCACACAGCCCCTCAGCCACACGGCAGGATGTCAGAATGGGCCCAATGTAAATGGCTGGTTGGTGGGAGGGGGAGTTTGAGGGGATGGGGAAACTGCTTTTCTACCCACGGCAGCCCTGTGGGCCAAGCTGGATTTCACACAGCGATGGGGGAGCTTCATTTGCACTTAACACTAAATTGGCCAAATTCGGATCTTCAACCAGTGTCAAGCTGATGAGCCGTTCGTGCTCAGCACCTCTGAAAGCCAGGCCATTTGCTTAGGGGCCGAGCCTTCGCTACCCAATATGAAAACTGTTGGTCTGATTGACTGGTCCAAGATCACACAGTGGCATAGCTGGACAGAGAACCCATGCATCCTGACTGCTAGCTCCTCACTGCAATGGCTAAACCAGGCTCCAGCCAGGAGCTGTCTGCAGCCCCCAGGAGTCCTGACTCCCAACCCCTCTGCTGTAACCACTAAAAGCTCCACCCAAACACATTCCATCAGTAGATCTCAAAGCCCTTGACAAAGGAGGTCAGCAGCAGCATCCCTATTTTACAGCTAGGGGAAACTGAGGCACACAGCAGAGCCAGGACTAGAACCCAGGGCTCCTGAGGCCGAGGCCAAGGCTAGTGACCTATCCACTAAACCCCATTCCCTGCCACAGGCAGGCATAAAAACGGTGTGTTTCAAGCTCTAGTCCCTCCCCAGAGCTCAGAGTGCAGCCCAGAAGTCCTGCCTCCGCAACCTCCCCTTTAACCACTGGGTTATGGTTCCAGGGCATTAGCACCAAGGCTACATCGACCCTACAAGGGAGGGGTGAGAGTGCCCTGCTTGGGTACACACGTTAGCTCCCATCAAGCTTGCGTGAGCATAAACAGCAGTATAGCACAGGTAGCGGCAGTGGAGACGCAGCTGAGTACGTGGACATAAGCAGGGGAACCGCACCGCTGGTCGTAGCGTAGACATAGCCCAAGAAATTCAAGGGGAAACTTGGCATCGCTCTCTCCCTTTATCCTCAGACACCCCCACTGTTCAGGGAAACCTGACCGCACCGCGGGAGAACCCCTGAATAGATTCAGAAGCGGTTCCCTGCATCCCACCTGGAGAGCGTAAATGTTCAGATTGAGAGCTGCAGTCCCTGTGCTCAAGCCAATTACAGCGAGGCTGAAGGTGGGACTCACGCCCCCCCCCAATAGCACTAGAAAGGGTGCTTTGCTCAACAGCTACTTGAAGTGCTTTAGGTAGAGAGAGATGATTACCTTCATCTCTGGCAGGCTGGCGGTATGCCACTGACACCAGAGCAGGGACAGAGGATGGCATGCGTCCATCACCCAGAGGGGTACATTGCCAGCATGGCACGGAACCGAGCCAGGCCAGACTTATCACTTTCATTGTGCCCGAGTCTGGACACACCGTGGATTCAGGGTTCCTTTCTCCATTAGCACCCCCCTCCACTGCATGTACATATCAGAGATCATCCCAAACTCACCCACTGAGGATGGGTGGCAGCTGATAACACCACAGAGCCGGTGTGCTTTAGAGAGTGACACAAACAACTAGAGGGAGAATGTCTACACAGTTAGGGCACTGGCCTCAGACACGAGACCTGGGTCTCTGCTGCAGACTCCCTGACCTGAGGCAAGTCAGAGCCTGCCTCAGTTTCCCCATCTGCACACTGGATATAATATCCCTGCCCTGCTTCCCAGGGGGATTGTGAGGGTTTGGTCTGCGTGGCTCAAAAGCTTGTCTCTTTCACCAGCAAAGTTGGCCCAATAAAAAGATATTACCTCACCCACCTTCTCTTTCTACTATCCTGGGACCAACCCGGCTACAACAACACTGCAAACAAAATTCTACAGCGTTTAAAAATAAATCAAAATCGTCTGAATTCCCCCCAAAAGTTGGGAGTTTTGGTGCGTCTTTAAAGGGCTTCTGACTGTCACTATTCAGCACCCACGACAAAGGAAAATAATTATAGACCAGTTCCTCTCATTGATTTCTTTGCAGAAGGCGAGTGAGCTCCAGCGTCAAAATCAAAACCTGCAGAGGAATATAAAGCTCTGGAACAGCTATGCCAACAGCACCATCTTGTGCTCCCAAGTCACAAGTGCAGTATGTTTCAAATGCAATAATAGTGCACCTGTATAAATAAGGATCCGGTTTTTCTCAGTGACAAGCATCACGGGGCAAAAATTACATCCTGGAAAAGATCCTGAATGATGGATACGGACACAGATTTCTCTAGCACCAGGCACATGTGGATGTCAGGGTTATATTCATGCATAAAATCTGTAGCATCATTAGAGAAAACATGCATGGGAGGAGATGTGTGTAAAAAAAAGCATCTGACAAATGGAAGGACAAATGAAAGGGGATGATTCTGATCCCACTGAACTCAAAAGTACCTGTGGCTGATGGCAGTCAGGATTCGAACACTAAGTCCACTGGTCACAAAGTGTCCCAGAACTACTGACTTGTTGTGGGACCAGCATTCAGCAAAGCTCAGCTCTCATTCAGGCACCCAATTAAAAAAAACAGATTTTTAGCCCCCGGCAACTCCCCCTTGTGACACTCACGGCCAGATTTTTCAATAACTCAGCACGTGCAGGGCTCTTCCAAAAACCTGGCTACATATCTAGGCACCTAAATAGTTTCATAGAATACTATAGAGTTTAAGGCCAGATCATTTAGTCTGACCGTCCTACATATCCCAGACCATTCAGTTTCCCCTTAATACCCCTATGACTTCAGTAAAACTAAAGCATTTTAGTCCTCAGGACACTGCACTGTTGGGTGCCACAGGCAGAGATGAGAGACCAAGGTGCCACAAATGCCCAAGACCCCTGCAATGTCAGGGAACTGACTAGGTGAAAAATGCCCAGGTGATCCCAGCAGACAAGTCACACCCCGTGCCATAGGGAAAGGTGAAAATCTGATTCCTGCTAATCTGATTTGGGATGGGGGGGAATTCCTTCCTGACCCCAAATCTGGTGACCAGAACTCTCTGGAAAATCTGTCCCTGATTATGGGAGATGAGCCCTTTTGAAAATTCTGGCCCATGTGACCTTGGACAAGTCACTTCTCTACTCTGTGCCTCAGTTTTCCCCTCTGTAAAATGGGCATAAGTGATACTGATTTGCTTTCATAAACCACTTTGAGATCTCTGGGATGACAGCCACTGTGGAAATGCATGGGATCACCATGGCTGCTGCCCTTCGCCCCACACAAATAAACCCCTACACAAGGATAGGCTGTAAATAAATATATTTTAATGATTTTTTCCCATTCCAGTTCATTCTTTTGTACATTTATTTATAAAACAGTAGTAAAATTTTTAAATCAGAGCACAGTGCATTAAAAAACAAAACACAAAAGAGATAAAAAATCCATGACTGTTCTCTCATGGCATGGGGAGCACCCCACTTCTCACGCAGGCTGGAGCAGGGGATAATGGTGTGGCATGTTCTGCATCCCATAGCCATGAGCTGAGTGCAGTATATACTGTATCTGACAGACATTGACCCCATTCTGCATACAGCACACACCGCAACTCACAGTCCATGAAGCATGCCGCACTACGGTATATACTATTGAGGAGGAGCACTTCACAAAGTGTCTGGCTAAGTTGTTCCAAAGTGACTAGTGATTCTGGGTACCCACCTCAAGTCATCTTAAAGGGGCCTGATTTTCAGAGGGTGGGGTGCTCAGCACTGTCTGAAAATACAGCACCCAAAGTCACTAGTCGCTTTTGCAAACCTTGGCTTCCAAGCTTTGCCCTCCCAAATTCACATGCTTTTCTGAGACGGTTGGGTCCGCATCATATCTGAAATCTTATGTCAGATCTTCCCACACAAATCTTGGCTTCGGTCAGATTGCAGACGCTGCAACAGACGGGGAAAAAAATCTTTCCACTAGATGACATCACTTCCAGTCCCACCCACCAACAGAAAGGAAGCGTAAAGGCATGCCACGGTTTCAGACCTCAAGAACAAAAAAGTCAAGTGATTCAAGCTGACATCTTAAGTGAAGATTACATATGTGCCCATCCTTAGTACATACCACGTCCTGAAGCCACTCAAGCACACGGCATAATGCACACGATATACCGCATCCTGTGTTTGTTGAAGCATGTTGTGAATAGTGCACAGTTATAACACAGAATCAACCTGCTGTGGGTTCAGAAAGAGCTTTGGATTCAAACCAGGCAGTTTTATTTTCCTCTAAGGGATTCCTCATGAGAGCATCTGAGCAACAAAGCAAACTAGGCCTGTCTAGGTATGTTCCTCTCAGCCCACTGGCTATGGCTCCACCAGAACTTCCAAGAATTTGACTCTCATCCCATTGGGCACGGCTCGCCACTCACCTTTCCTGGAATCTTACCCTAGTATAACTTCACCAACTCTTCCTAAACTGGCTCTGACCGTGCACCACTTCCAGTATCTGCTGGATTTTTAGCCTACATCCGCAGGTCTACATGTGCGAGGCTCTGCCGACAGGCAGTGCATCCATAGGCACTTAACGTGGATCTATAAGGTTCTATAGGTTCTGCTGCAGAGGATGCATACTGCCTACCCGCAGGCACTTAGCAGAAGTCCACAAGACTCTCCGGGTGACACTTCAAAGGTGTACAGGAACACCGTGCGTCCACACAGACGCTTGCGTTGCGTAAAGGAGTTTAATGGCTGTATTGGAGGATGAACACTGCACATCCATAGGCACTTAACACGAGTCTACAGGGCTCCAGGGGCCTGCTCTGAAGGACTACTCCCGTTCATAGGCATGTCATGGCTCACTCGGAGGGAGCACATACCTTGGTTTAACCTGGCACAACGGACACTCCCATCCTGCAGGCCCCACTCACTGAAAGAGCCACAGAGAATCCTGTCTGCTCACCTCCCCCAGAAACCCTGCATTTATATTACTGACATTTGTAAGAGCTCCCCTTGCGGGACTCCTATCTCAGGGCACTGACTAGTCGTTCCATCTCCTGTTACCAAATATACGGGCTAGGGACGTCCCTTTCCCCTGCTCTACGCTGACTCTCCTGCCAGGGGCTGGGGATTGCCCATCTCAAGAGGTGAAGGGGTGCCGCCCTCTCCCCTCCTTTCTCTCACTCGCTTTCTTTGCCATCACATGCAAACGTCACTTCCTACTGGCACTTCTCATTGTCAGCTCGGGAGATGCCTACACCCTGGAGATCATCTCACTCCCATCACAGACCCGCGCTTGCCCCAGAGCTGTACCCTATGGTCACGTTCACACTCAGCACCCTACGATCCAATTCCTGAGCTCTTTCCTTCTCAGGGAGTTGGCAGGTTGAGTTTTCCCTTATGATTTTAGGTCCTGGCTCAGCACGAGTCACCAGGGTTTGAAGTCAAGGGAGCTCTGTGTGTGCGCAGGGGTCCCACCCGCGCAGCTCTCAGTGCAGAATCAGGGCTGGAGATGGGGCCTGATCTATAAAGCCTGGATCCGAGCGCTCCTGAACTTTGAGGATTGGGATCCAGACATTACTAATAAAAAAAGATATTACATCATTCTCCAGTAATGGCCCCAAACACTACAATTCGCTGTAGCCTTCCTGCAATACTTAAGGCAGTTACTGGGGTATAATGTAGTATCATTACTAGGGCTGTCAATTAATCGCCGTTAACTCACGCAATTAACTCAAAAAAATTAATCGCGCTGTTAAACAATAGAATACTAATTGAAATTTTATTACAAATATTTGCACTGTAAAAATGATAAAAGAAATAGCATTTTTCAATTCATCTCATACAAGTACTGTAGTGCAATCTCTATCATGAAAGTGCAACTTTCAAATGTAGGGTTTTTTTGTTACATAACTGCACTCAAAAACAAAACAGTGTAAAACTTTAGCGCCTACAAGTCCACTCAGTCCTACTTCCAGTTAAGCCAATCGCTAAGACAAACAAATTTGTTAACATTTACAGGAGATAATGCTGCCCACAACACTTTCCCTGCAAATTTGACAAAATGCAAAGAAGATACAAAAGTGAAATTTCTAAAGATAGCTACAGCACTTGACCCAAGATTTAAGAATCTGAAGTGCCTTCCAAAATCTGAGAGAGATGAGGTATGGAACATGTTTTCAGAAGACATAAAAGAGCAACACTCTGATGTGGAAACTACAGAACCCAAAACACCCAAAAAGAAAATCAACCTTCTGCTAGTAGCATTTGACTCAGATGATGAAAATGAATATGCGTCAGTCCGCACTGCTTTGGATCGTTATCAAGCAGAAATTGTCATCAGCATGGACGCATGTCCCCTGGAATGATGTTTGAAGCATCAAGGAACATATGAATCTTTAGCGCATCTGACATGTAAATATTTTGTGACGCTGGCTACAACAGCGCCATGCAAATGCATGTTCTCACTTTCAGGTGGCATTGTAAACAAGAAGCAGACGGCATTATCTTCTGCAAATGTAAACAAACTTGTTTGTCTGAGTGATTGGCTGAACGAGAAGTAGGACTGATTGGACTTGTAGGCTCTAAACTAAAGTTTTACATTGTTTTATTTTTGAATGCAGGGTATTTTTTGTACATAATTATATATTTGTAAGTTCAACTTTCATAATAAAGAGATTGCACCACAGTACTTGTATTTGGTGAATTGAAAAATACTATTTGTTTTTTACAGTGCAAATATTTGCAATAAAAAATAAATATCAAGTGAGCAGTGTACACTTTGTATTCTGTAACTGAAATCAATATATTTGAAAATGTGGAAAACATCCACAAATATTTAAAGAAACGATATTCTATTTTTAACAGCGCGATTAATTGCATGATTAATTGCGATTAATTTTTTTAATCACTTGACAACCCTAATCATTACTAAAGATTTCCCCATCTTCCCCTTAGGCTCTTACTGTAGAATACTGTCATCTTTTCTTTTAAATAAAAGTGATCCCCGCACCCCCTCTTCCCCATCCCAATTCCCCTTGTGGCTGTGCCGACATCAACAGCACTGAGAAAGCAGAAAACAATTGAGCTACGAAGCTGTGCAAAGAAATTCTTCAGTGGTTTGGCTCTTTAGGCCAAAAACTATCTGAGGATAACAGGGGGTGGGGGGGGGGGGATTGACTCTTAGAAGCCAAAGAGCCCTGGCTAAGATTTTGGCAATCGTTACCAACGTACGTACAATCCTCCTCCTGCTGCTTCACACCAGGGTGGCTGCCCTGTTACCCAGTCTCTGTGTGGGGGCCCAGATACAGGTTTACATTAAGGATCCAAAAGACACAGTATAAAGACCGATTTGCTTTCTGTCTGAAGAACCCCAGCTCAGAATTATGACGACGTAAATGAGGTCAGGAGACAGCGCTGGTCATGTTGAAGGAGTCCTCGATTCCATTCTCTTAATGGACCAAACTTTGTTTTGGTCAGGGATAGAAATATCCTCTTCCAATCAGCAAAAACATGGCTTGTGTTGCCAGAAACATGGAAGCGGACATGGAAGCAACTGGGGGCGAGGGGGAAGACAGAGAGCCACAATGAGGACACAGAAGAAACCTTTCCCAGAGTAGGATAACTCCTTGATGTTTGCTTTTGAGCTCAGCAGGGCTAATTTCCATGGTTTCTAGGATGCCACGCCCAGCGAGAGAACGCTCAACCTGAACATGAAGACACAGGAAGTCGAAGAGGGACTTGTTGGAGGGAAGAGGTTGTTTTTAACGTTCCCTGGCAATTCCTCGTCAAAGGGATATTGGTTCTGGGATCAACCTCAAGAAGGGGCAGCATGGGTTGGAGGAGCACCCACCTGAGAGATTTAGAACTCCAGTTTCCCCATATCACTGAGCTCCTCAGTTCTGCCCGAGAACCCTGTAGAACAGAGACCTTGTTCTCCTCCTCTTCAGAGCCAAGCTCATTGAGCAATGAACTCAGATTCCCCTCCACCCCATGTAACTTCCCCCAGCTTCTAACCCTGGCTGGCAGGGCCGGCTCCAGGCACCAGCGAAGAAAGCAGGTGCTTGGGGTGGCCAATGGAAAGGGGCGGCACGTCCAGGTCTTCAGCGGCAATTCGGCAGCTGGTCCCTTAGTCCCTCTTGGAGCGAAGGACCCGCCGCCGAATTGCCGCCGAAGAATGAAGCGGCGCGGTAGAGCTGCCGCCGAAGTGCCGCCAATCGCGGCTTTATTTATTTATTTATTCCGCTTCATCGCTTGGGGCGGCAAAAAAGCTGGAGCCGGCCCTGCTGGCTGGGTTTGTGCTCTTTAAGGGCAGAAAAATCCCCTCCCATGGACATTTCAGCAGAAAGCATTTGGATCCAGGTCCCTTGACCTCATGTGGCCATCTTCCACGTGTTCGTGATGACACTGAACACACTGAGCCAAACCCAGAGGCCCCTTAACTCAGGCAAAACCTCCCACTGGCCCCAATGGGTGGCTTGCCTGAGTAAAGACTGAGAAAGAAAACAACTCAGTCAGGTCTTTCACTTATTTCACTGGGAGCAGAGGGCACTCAAAGCCTGCCAGGATTTGGCCCTCTGAGTGTTTTAACGGAAGAAGCGATCTAAGCTCACCCTGACGATAACTGAACCAGTTATTTAGGGTGCCTTCCATGAGCTTGATTTGCTAGGTTCAGGCACTGGGGATGCTGGGTATGAGGGTCCCAACTTGGAGGTTTCAGTGTACAGGGGCACATGCAAACACCTTTTCCAGGTGTGGTTCATAGGGGAGGTTCCCACACACATATGCCCCCAGGTCTCAGGTTCAGATGCAGCCCAAAGATCTACTCGGTAGTCGCAAGTCACTCAGGGCATGTCTACAGGTGCAGATGGGAGTGCGCCTCCCAGCTCAGGCAGGCGAACACATGCTCGCTCTGCTCCAGCTAGCGCACTAAAAACCACAATATAAATGGCACGGCACAGGCAGCAATGCAGGCCAGCCTGAGTACAAGCCCGTCTCAACCCCTGGGTCGCGACGCAACCAGCACGTTCCTGTTCTTAGCCTGTTAGTGTGAGCCCGGCTACCACGTATCTGCCTGGGCTGGGAGGCTCGCTCCAGCTAGGATGACCAGATGTCTTGATTTTATAGGGACAGTCCCGATATTCGGGGCTTTGTCTTAGATCGGCACCTATTATGCCCCACCCTGATTTTTCACACTCGTTCTCTGGTCACCCTATCCCAGCTGCAGTGTGAACACACCCTTAGGTGCATTTGAAAAAGCTGCCCAAGTGCTTTATAGTGCAAACTGGCTGGCACCAATAAGTGCGGGTGCAAAGCCAGAGCTGGTGTCTGGAAACATCAGTAAGGGTTTAGTTCCATACCAGGCGCACACTGATGGTTTTGACCAAATATCACTTGGAAGTTTCAGGATTCATCTGAACAGACTGAGAGGAAGCAGAGATGGGCCCAAACCGGCATCCCAACCCCCTACACGCTTTCAAGGGTTAGGAACCCACTTCCGAAGTTGGAGGCTGGGTCCCATCTCTAATGGGGTGGAAGTTGAGTGGGTCTCAATAGGTCCACTCTCAAAGCCGGTGCCTTTACAAACCCAGGTGACAAATAAATGAGACTGTTGCATCCAACTCCTGCTCCCGGCTTTGAAAGTGTCCCTCTGGTATCACTAAATAATTTGTTCAGATTACCCTCCTCCTCCTCCCCCCTGCAGCCTTCTTACCCAATGAGCCTTGAGAAACACACCTCCCCTACGCCGTGACGACCAGGGACACCACACCCTCCCTCAGGAAAGCTGCACATCCCTGCCCGAAAAGAGAAGGGGAAGCCCAATGCGGGAACACGGTACGAGGCAGCCTCTGCCGATGTCTTCAGGGCGACAGCGCCAGGGCTTGGGAAGACTTTGAGGGAACACGGGTTCATGTGGTAAAGCTTGGCTGGATGCACATTTGCAGCAAGGCGCTCTGAGCGACAAGCCCCCTGTTAGCCTCCACCAGGACTCGAAGGCGCCTTTTCATACCTGACAGCCCGGCTTCCAGCCTCCACTCCTGCACTGCGTGTGGCTTGTGGGAAGTTCAGCTGAAAGGCAAGGCAGCTGGGCTGTAAATCTAGGGTCATTCGAAGACAGGGAGCTCCGCTTAGTTAATGGCAAAGCAAGAAAGTTTGCAGATCAAGTTGTAGCAACAAGGGTCTGACTTTCCCAGTGACTGTGACAACGCTTGCATAAGAAATGTATTTCTATGTAGGCTCAAGTGTGGGCTGGGGTCCTCTTGGGTGGGGGCGTGTCTTCACCGACAAGCCTCACTCCTCGTCCTTTTCCCCAGGCTCCGAGCGGCTCCTTGTCACAGCATGTCAGCATCCTCCATGCTGAAGCTGCTCCTGCGACTGCTGGCCTTGGAGGCCTCGGGGGACATGGCGGAGAACAAGGGGTCAGAAGCCAGAGGTAACATGGTGTCCTCCATCAGCATCAAGTCCAGCTCCTTCTTGGATAAAGAGGGGAAAGAGACATGGTGGCTGGGGTCCAGCTGGTCGCGGAACCCTCTGGAGCCATCATCAAAGCTCAGGCCGTGGGTAAAGTCCAGCTGGTAGGGAGATGGAGGCAGCAGCGGCAGGGGTGGCTGTTGCTGCGTCTCCTGATCTGGAGGTAGCTGGGGCTGCTGAGGCTCCATCGACCCGTCCTCTCCGGTCACTTCTTGCTTCACGACCTGCTGAACTAGTTCTGCCACGTTCACGCCGGAGGGCGAGGAGGCGGGCAGCCCATGGAGGCGTGCCTGCATCTCCAACTCCTGTAGGACAGAGAACACAAGCCAAGGGTCCTTACTAGGGGCACCAACGACACAACAGGGAGCGGGAGGGAGCCACTAACTGCTCTGTGGGGAACCCTCCCCCAGCCAGAGAGTTGAACTGACACAATCCGGCAGCCAGGCATAATGGGTGAAAGGTACCACTGTCACATTAAGGACCGCAGGGTTTACAAAGCTGCCAGTGCGGATGCTACAGGCCAAGATTGTCTGAAGCGACTAATGATTTTGGGCCCCCAACTTGAGACCCCTTCAAGGGGCCTGATTTTCAGACAGGGCTGAGCACCTGCCCCTCTGAAAATCAGGACCGTTTCAGATGTCTTAAGTCAGGCACTTTTGACCACCTTCGCCCTGGCCACCACCCACTCCAAATACGGCAAATAAGACCCATGGCTCCCTGAACCACTAACAGCATTTTTGTGGTTACTCCCACCTCTTCCCATTGCCACTAAGCATGGCTCACTTCAAATCCTCGAGCTGCACCACCCCTTTCAAATATCCCTCTCAGGGGACTGAACTGGTGACAAGGCCAGATGGAAAAGGCAGACAGCTGGGGACCTTGGAGAGGGGTGAAGAGATTCCAAGAGAGACAGCAGAAGGGAAAGATGGCAAACTACACAAAGAGAGGGGGAGTGGGAGGGGATGCCCGGGAAAGAGAGAAGGAGGAAGAGAACAGCACTTCAAACTTTATGGGTTAAAGTCCCCAGTCCCTGCCAGGTTTGCTATTTCATAGGCTGAATTCCAGTGGTCAGCGACCCAAGGATAAGGTGAGGCAGACATTGTGGGCTCAGTGCTTTAGTGCAAGCAGGCTGCTCGCTACTCTACATGAAATCTCCGGGTAAAGCTGGCGCCAGCATCCCCACCTGGTACCATAAACCCTAGGTCAACCTGGCGGCCTAGTGAGCCTCCTAAATCTATACCGAGGCTCCTTAAAAACCTCTCTTTAGGTGCCCAGAGATGGATTTGGAGCCTGCCATTAGCAAACAGGTTTGAAAGGGTTAGCCCAAGTGCCACAGCCCGGGAAGCACAGGCCACCCCACGGCAGGAATAGCTACGAACACGGCAAGCCTGGCTCCCACGCGAATGCCACGAGCGTTCCTTGTGCTGAATGGAACCTCTCCCAAACTAGCTCGTCCCTGTCACTGGTGGGCTGCAAGCCAAGGGCCTGGCCTGCAAAGCAGCACTCACAAGTCAGTCACAAGACAGGAGCAGCCCCCTACCACACCTGAATGTCTGCAGTAAGTGAGCTGTGCAAACAGCATTACTAGGGGCCTGATGCAAAGCCCACCGAAGTCAGTGGGAACCTAGCCAGTGACTTCACTAGCTTTGGCTCAGCGTGTGCATGGAGCATCTCAAAGGGACAGAAACAAATCTCAGGTGATGCCAGCGTGAGTCTGGACGGACTCCATTTAGGTCAATGAAGATGCTCCAATTTCAGGGTCTTAAGGGAGAACAGAATCTGGCCCAGACCCACTGTGAAGGGGCAAGAACAAGATTGGAGCGCCTGAAGGTGTTTTAGGGTACGTCAACACCAAGAGAAGAAAAAAAACTGTGGCACCTAGTCTCCAAGTCTGGGTCAACTGAGTCAGGCTCGTGGAGCTAAAGACAGCAGCGAAGGCCAGGCCAGAGCCTGCCCTCCAACGCCCTTTCCTGCACAGGGCTTCAGAGCCCGGGCTCCAGCCCAAGACTGCATGGCTACACTACAATTTTTAGCATGCAGCTCTAGCCACGTGAGCCCAAGTCAACTGACCTAGGTGACCCGTGGCCGTGCCGTGGGTCTCTTATTACAGTGAGGACGTACCCTCAGGCTGGGTTAGAACAGGGAGGGACGGGGGGAAGATAGGAACCCACCTGGATACGGATCAGTAACTGCTTATTCGTCATTTCCAGACGCCGAGAGTGATTCTCCAGATCCCGCGACCTCTGCAGGTCCTTCTGCATCCTCCTGATGTAATCAACCGAGGCCTTCAGGATCGTCCCTTTGTTCCAGCGAACATCCCTGGAGTTCAACATGGGAGAAGTCATTACAGTCTGTGCTGTCAGCTCCTTCTAACCAGCTCCAAGGCCCGGAGAAGTTCTGCAGAGCACTGCTGTACTGAAATGTGCCTCTGCAAACGTAATGCCCTGAATTACCATCCTGGACACACTGATGTAGGGAATGGCACTGGCCTGGGTCAATATACACACGCCATTATCCCAGTCTCTGAAAACACCAAGCACCAGACTCCTAGGGAATTCAATGTGGGACCAGACACTGACACCTGACCGGCCAGTATCAAAGCAGTTGCCCAGCTGGAAGATCAGATGAAGGAATGAAAATTCTCAGTGTGTGAAACAGAATCTGACTCGGCACTGGAACAAGCTGTTACTAGGAAACAGCAGACAATCATCTACATCTAGTCCATCCCCTGGCCAGGGCCAGCTTGATCTCCACCGTAAATCCTCAGGTGCCTTGTCCAGTTAAGTTATACATGTCAAACAACGGGACCCCCACTGTTTCTCTGGGACGAACATTCAACAGTTGCCATTAGGAAGTTTTCTCCTGATCTACAGAATAAGTTTCATCCCCCAGGGCCACACCATTTGGACCATCCTTAACAATTCCTCTGCCACGCACCACCAAATCCACATGGGATATCTAAGACAAGGCGACTTGTACTGCTTGCAGTGATACTTACAGATCATTGGCTTTTGGGATCAGCATTCCGAGTTCTTTGATGCGATCATTGATGTTAAACCTTCGTCTTCTTTCAACTAAAGAGGGAAGAGAAAGAGAGATGGAAACTGACCCAGGTTTAGGAATTTGGGACCAGCTTCAACGCTCTGCTGTTTGTACCACACTCAGCCCCCCACTGTCCCCAGCCTGGATTATGGGAATCACCAAGTTCCCCAGAGAGATTCTCGTCCCTTGTTCTCCTCACCCAGCTTTGGGCGAAGGGACTAGGAGAGCTATTCAGAAGCTGGTTTGTCCCTGTCACCCAAACATGCATCCTTCAATTCTGGAGGACTGCAGTTTACATGTGATCGATTCCATGGGCACAGGGCAGTCAGAGGTGGGGTGGCAAAGGTCTAGATGGGGAAACATTCAGTGAGTGAGGGATGGTATAGAGAGGAGGGTGGGTTGCAAGAGACGTTGGGAAAGGTGGGGCCGTGTAGAGCCACATTGGATGGGAGAGAAGTGGTTGAGGGTAGCATGTGGTGTCATAGGAGGTACTGGGTATGACAAGGGGGCTCGGAGGTGGGGTGGGAGAGATTTAGGGTGCTATTTAGCATAGGAAACCATTGAAACCAAGAGCTTAGCACTATTCAAACAAAGGAAGAGACATTTCTATGGAGAAAGAGAATATTAGAGTTACATTAGACATGGTACCAATATCTATGGGATACAAACCATCATATTTCAAGGCACAAGCCAGTAATGAGGGCTCATGAAGAAACTTCCCCCAAAACAGGTTATCCCATAACTGTCCAGAAGAGACTGTCTCATCTTACTTCGATTGTAAGACCTTTGTGGCAAGAACTGTCTCTTTGTTCTGTATGTACAGCCCCTAGCGTAATGGGGGCTTGGTCCATGACTGGGGACCTGAGGCACTACTGCAATAAAAATAAAATAATCACAATAATGGGGTTTCTTATACTTTCCTCTGAAACATCTGGGGCTGGCCATTGTCAGCCAGGGTACTGGGTTAGATAGAGCCCTGCTCGGGGGATTCTGTGGGGATCCCTATATGCCATGCACGAGAGGCGCTAGGTGGAATGGGCTGTTCAGACAGATGAGTAGGATGAAGGTAGAGTGAAAGGGAAACCAGCGATACAGACAGAGGGGCCTCCAGGAAAAGAATGGGGGTTGGGCTGAAGGAAACTAGGGCAGGAGACCCAGCCTTGCAGCTAGAATGAACCATCCACTCACTCAGGTTGTGATTGTCCTTCTTCTGACGCTCTTTAGCCAAGGCACGGTTCTCGGCATCTACAAGACAAACCCAAGAGGTCACACCACACTTGTTACAAAGCTGTGTTTTCTCACCACCTCTCCCAGCATCACTCAGTACCTAACGTCAAACAGGGTGGGCAGGATTCTGTTTGACCCTCACCCCACGTAACCCTCACCACCATCAGTGGCACGAGCATTGACGCAGGATTTGGCCCGACCTGATAGACACGGACGCACACATAGGCTGCAGTCAGAACTCACATGCGTTACCTGTCAGGTCTCTCTTCTGAGTGAGGTCAGCGGGGCAGGAACTGCTGGTGACAGCCACCAGGGAGGCCGTCAGCTGGGGGTCACCACTATATACATTCATGTGACTGCTGGACATTGGAAGCTGAAAAACAAGGGAGCACGGGACTAGTATGGTTCTCGTCCTCCTCCTGGACGAGCGGGAGATGGGATCAGGGAGCTAGAAAGCTGGCTCAGGGCTGGCTCTCCGGGAAGATTCCAAATCATAAGGCCTTGCGTGAAGGCACCACAATCTAGGGGCTGCATGCAACTGGGAGCTGGAAACTCCTGATTTCTACTCCCTGCTCTGCGGGACCTTAGGCGAGTCACTTCACCACTCCGTGCCTCGGTTTCCCTATGTGCAAAATGAGACCAAGGCTACTGACCTAATTCACGAGGGGCAGGGTGGTGATGACTCAGACACGGAATCCATCAGGCTGAGATTTTCTAAGGGAGGTATTGACTGTCACTAGGCGCTAGGCACTAACTCCCTTAAACCACACTGAAAACCCCAGCTAGAAACATTTACAAAGCCCTAAGTTCCCTCA
Organism: Terrapene triunguis; assembly: GCF_002925995.2. Lineage (NCBI taxonomy): Eukaryota > Metazoa > Chordata > Testudines > Emydidae > Terrapene > Terrapene triunguis. The sequence goes on along the minus strand of NW_020664550.1, from coordinate 3,983,770 downwards.
CTGCTGCATGATACGTTCTCACGGTGGGACGCTAGGTGACGGAAAGGGATGTTAAAAATCAATCAATCAATCTTCACCTTGCTATGGTGCCTTCCATCCAAGGACAGGATCTCAAAGCATAATCAAGAAAGCCTCACCACGCACCCTGGGAGTTAGGTATCCTTAGCCCTATTTTACAGATGGCAACACTGAGAGGTAAATGGACTCGCCCATGGACACGCAGTGGCTGAATCAAGAACTGAAACCAAGACTCCCGATTCCCCTGCTCTAACCACCAGACTGTGATCCTCACAGTCAGGCCGAAAGTTCAAGTGGTAGCAGCCAGTGCAGGGAATGCAGGCCTCAAACCCTGCTGAGTTTGCACGATGGGGGACAGTCACGGTTGCACAAAACAGAATCTGGGTTTTTTTTAAATCAAGACCAGAAGTCTTTAAAAAAAAAAAAAATCAGGCATCAGCTCCCGCACAAGAAACGGTTGAGATAAAAGGAACAGCTGGGAGAGGTTCTAGAGCTGTCGTAGAGGACATCAGACTAGATGATTACAATGGTCCCTTCTGGGCTTAGAATCTATTAAGCCCTCCCAGCCCTTTGGGGCTCATTTAAAAGCAGGAGCCTAAGGAAAGGGCTCATGGAGTCTCATAGCAGTCAGTCGTGCTACTGCACAGCTTTCCCCTCCCCCAGCCCACACACAGCAACGCCAACCTGATGTTTACTGTCTCTAGGTCAGGCTGCAGCCAGCTCAGACTAGCACTTGTTGCTGACTTACTCGGCAATAATAATCACTACAACTCCAGGGGCTGGGCAGGGGGAGAGAGGCTCAGTCAGTTTGTACACACCACGACGCATGATTTCCCACTGCCTACCGGGCGCTGGGCCAGGCAAAAGTCATCACTGACATACGGAGAGTGTGCAGCAAAATCCCAGGCTGCAGCCTTGACAGTTAGTAGCAGCAATCGATGCAGGGACACCCCAGTTGCCAGATTCTCCGTTCCAGCCGAGCTCCGCTCAGGGCAGGAATTGAGGGGGCAGGGTGGTAAAGGCAGCTTCATGCCTCTGGTGAGCCTCCCTATATTTTGAGCCCGGCCAAAAGCCTGTCTGGCCCCCAGTGTGAGTTAGAGCAGCCACTGAGGCTGCTCTAGCTTACTCTCTGCTCCCCACAGCCCCGAGGGGTTGGCCTGGCAGCTGAGAATAGCAAGAGCACGGCAGTGCTCCGTCCACGCCCCCTGTGCCAGGTCTGCTAGACTGCACTAGTGTACAGCGGTTACCCTGGCTCTCGGCCACCAAGAGAAGGGGCAGAGAGCCACAGACAATCCGTCCCAGAGGGTATGGGTAGCAGAGTCACCACTCTCCCTGGAGGGTCCCTTGCAGCTACCCTTTAGCTGGAAGAGCTCAGTCTCCCCTAACCTAGAGCACATATACTCTAATTGTTCCCTAGCCAGCACATGTCAAATGCCGGCTCCTCCCCTCCCTCCAGAGTCAGGATAACCGTCCGGAAGTCAATCAGAGACACTCACGGTGTTAGGCATGTGCATTTCCGGGTTAATATAGCCCAAAACGTCATCCAGACGCATGATGTCATCAATGACCTCGTCTATCTGGAAGAGAAAGTTGCATTCTGATAGAGCACACGGCTGGAGGTGCGGGGTCACCGGGCGAAAACGAAGAGACAGCTGAGGGTTTCCTCAGTTCGGTGGTTTCATTTTTGATGCTATGTGCTACCTTGTCCATGAAATGCGCTACATGCTAGCTAGGTATTTATATCTTATGTCCCACCACGCCTCCTGCTGGGAAATCCCAGCTCTCCGCTCTGCTCCTTATAGCACCTCCTGTGAGAGAACCCAGGACTGGAGAGACACTGATCACATGCCACTTCTAAATCCTTCCCTTCCTCTCCCCTAGTCATCTTGGTGCTCTATAAACCCAAGCCATTTCCTTACCTCCCTCTCCGGGTTGGAGCTGATGTTGAGCATGGCCATGGGGCTGTTGGGGGCGCTGTTGCCGGCTGAAGAGGACATGACATGGCCGGGCCTGACGCCCGGCGAGGCGGCAGGGGGAGGCTTCGGAGAGTGCCGGATAGGACTGATGTGAGCAGCAAACTTGTTCCCGTAGGTTTCAGAGATATACTCCTGGACTTTCTTGTCCCGTGACTTCTGCAGATGATACGTGGTGGGGTTCTCCAGGTACGACTGAACCTAAAAATCCACACACCCCCCAGGCAGGGGAAAACAATTAGAGCTCTCAACAAGGCCAAGACTCTCCCCCTCCCCCCCCAGGAGAGAAGGAAACAAACTAATCTGCACTGTACCTTTAAGACCTCTCCGGGCACGGACGGTGGGGATTGGAATTGGACTGGAGTGTTGATGGCAGGCGTGGGGGCCAGCGGCATCTGCTGCTGCTGCATATAATGCATCACCGCCTGCTGCTGCATCCGCTCCCTCTGCTCCTCCTGCTGCGCTTGCTCCCGCATAAGCTGCATCCGCAGGCCGATACGCGACGCCATGGCGCACGTGTGGGGCAGGTCACAGCTCTTCCCGAGGCACAAAGGAATTGCTGAGAGAGAGAGAGAGAGAAATGGGATGTGTTGGACCATAGCAAAGGCTGCGATAGGATTAAATCAAGCCCAAGGGATCCGGCTCTAATGGCAGTGCTCTTGGGTTGTGCCCGTCATCTAGATATCTCAAAGTGCTTCATGTAGGGAGGGTCAGTAATGTTATCCCCGTTTTACAGATGGGGAAACTGAGGCACAGGGCAGCAAAGGAGCTTGCCCATGGGCACCCAGAATATTTCTCTGCATGACAGCTGCATCCACAGCCAAGTGACCTCTACCACTAGTGGCATCCCTGCCAAGATCCCATAAGGACTGCAAGACTAGTCCTACTAAGGCAGCGCGAGCCTGTGACTATTCCCTGAGGGATCATTCTAAAAAGCGCGATATAAGGGTTAAGTATGAGGACGTTAGGTGCTGTATGTACACGTAATAAAGCCTCTGCCCGGAAGAGCTTACAATCGAAATACATGAGGCAAAGGAAAGAAGGATTATTATCCCTGCTTTATACCTGGAGAACTGCAGCACAGAGAGGCTGAATGACCTGCAGGCAGCCTGTGGAAGTGCAGGGAACTGAACTGCGGGAAGTCAGTTCTCTAACCAGTGTGTCAAACTGCCTCCCAGACTCAGGAAAAGACCCTCTGACTCCCAGTCAACACCGAGCAGAACAGAGCTTCAATCTTTGGGCCCCAGCACAAATAAACAGCCACGGCAATAAACCAACCCCCAAAAGAGAGATACACAAAAAAGCCATCCACTGTTTCCCGTGACAGCTTCAAAAATTGTCCTTCGGTTTGTAAAATCCTGGGGTTTAAAAAAAAAAAAAAAAAAACACAACACTAAACTTGGGGCCAAAATCATCATCTTTCCACCTTCGACCACTGATCTGGAATGACCCACTGAAGGCGCTCGGAATAAATAATAATCCCTAGCTCTTATCTGGCGCTTTTCATCAGGAGAGCTCAAAGCACTTTATAAAGGAGATCACTGAACAGATGGGGAAACTGAGGCACGGGGCAAGGACGAGACTTTGCCCAAACTCACCCAACAGACCAGCGGTAGAGTTGGAAATAGAACCAAGTCTCCTGAGTCCTAGTCCAGTGCTCTATCCACTAGGCCATGGTGCACGCTCCCCATTCATTGACCCAAACCCCTTTCCCAAGGGATGCTGCCATATCACGGGACCAAAGGCACAACCCTCTGCTAGGGAAGGGGGGGAAGACGAGTTTCCAGTGATTCAGGCCTGATGTTCTCCACCCCCCAGACCTCAGTAGGCCATCTTCTGCTGAGGGATTGGAAATTCAGCCAAGATTTTCAAAAACAGGGGTCTAAAATGCAGTGCCCTGGTCGATATTTCGGCACCTAGATAAGTGAGGCCTGATTTTCAGAAATGCCAGGCACCAGAAGGTCCTGTGGGCATAGCAGCTGAACACAGCCACATATCTAAGTAGGCGCCAAGGAGCCTCAGTTCAGGCCCCGCCATTTCTTTTCAATCTTGGCCTTCGTGTCTCTAGTCCCACTGTGCCTGGACTCGCTGCTGTCCCTGCTCTGGGAGAGGAAATGATTCAGGCCTGGTCCCTGCGTGTACTCGGATGCCAGGCTCTTTCATGACAAAGTCACTTTGCCTTGCTGTCAAACATGGGCCAGTTGGCAGAAGAAGGGGAGAGAGCTCCTAATCAGAGCCATTGCCCGATAGGAGGGAGAGAAAGTGGGTGGGTGAAGAAAACCAGCAATGCGTGGAATCCTTGCAGTGAGGCGAATCCAGACCCCAGTGCTCACTGATCTTTTTGTGCTAGTTTCTCCTGGAAGCTGGAAATCGATGCCCTGGATTGAGGCACTTCCCAGCTCTGAGACAAGAGACCAGTCAGGGTTCCAGATATTCTGCCACCCACCCAGACCCAAGACTGCCTCTTATTTCCATGGAGAGCTTCCAGGTGATGTCTCTACTGCTACAAGAGAAACTCAAGCCCAGGAACCCAGCTGGGGGTGGGGGTGGGAGCACAAAGGGAAAGACAAGAGAATAGGCCAGAGAGAGAGAAGAAAGAGGGTAATAGCCGGTTAGTTATTCCTGGATTTCAAAGGAAATCCCATTGATGTGCTGCTGGTGGGACTCAAAAGAAAGATATGTGAAGAGAAAGAGAACATGAAAAAGAGAAAGACAGCCAGAGAGAGAAAGAGGAAGAAAGAAAAGAACCTTCCACGGGAAGTGGAATGACATGGTTTAACTGTCTCTTCGCTGACCTAGCATGACCCACACCCAGTCTCCCTTGTCCCCTAAACCTAGAGGTGCTCCCCATAGCATGGTGGTGGGGAGACTGTCAGGAGTAATTAAACTCAAAGCCAGAGTGAAACCTTAACCCTCGAACAATGCAAACAATGCCCCTTCTGTCCCACAAGCCTGCACGCAAGAGTCTGGAGGCGAGAGAGGCAGCACGAGGCGACGGAGAGCGACGCAGCCAGACACAGACAGGGCTCTTGTTTGTCCATACAAAGGGGATGGGAGTCCATTCAGGTGCAGTGAAGCAGTGCTAAAGAAGCCTGCAGAGACGAGAGGGCTCCAGAGGGAGCCGCCCTACCTGAGCCATAACTGAGTATTACGGACTCATCCATCCTGCGAGGTAGGTACAGCTCAGTGTCATTACCCCCATTTTCCAGATGGGGACAGGGAGTCAGTGGGAACAGAACCCAAGAGTCCTGACTTGGGACTGTCCGCTCTACCCACTAGACAAGAGTCGCCCAAATGGTGGGTCGCGGGAAGGTTCTAAGTGGGTCACCACATCCAGGGCCGGATTAACCCATCACGGGGCCCTTGCCTAAGCAAACACACCCTTCCTTCTGTCTCGGGCCAGGGGGAGTTCCTGCAGGGGTGGGGGTGAGCCCACCATGAGCCCGGAGCTTGGCCTGGCCCTGCGGGACAGGAGCTGCTGGGTCAGTGCAGGCACGGCTCACTGGGGTTAGGGCTGCGGTGCCGGGGCGGAGTGTGCTTATATGTAATGATGGGTCGCAAAAACAAAATAAAAATAAGACAAAATGCAGTTAGTGAGTCGCCTTAGGAAAAGTTTGGGAACAAATCCACTAAACCACCTGCCGATGCAGGCTGTGCAACTGAACCCAGGGGTCTTGACTCCAAGTCCACTACTCTAATTGCTAGCTCACACTGGGATAGCCCATCATCCATAACCTGGGGAAGATGGTGAGTGGTTCAAAGCAGAATTTTCCCTCCAGACTGCAGTGGCTGAAGACATGTGGGGGGGAGGAGGGGAGAGGAGAGATATTAGTAGAGAAGAAGGCGGCAGGAGGTGCACAATTCAGCAGCAGGAGCAGTGAATCTGGCAATACAGGGAAGGGATGCTTCCTTGTATATTTTGAATGGACTTAAGGAACTGAGCGTGGTCAGGGGGAAATGGGGTACCTTTCCCACTCAGCCAAGACATGCCACTCCCATGAACGGTGACACTACAAAGTGTCCTACAGAGGCCAATCCAGAGCAGAAAAATGCAGCAGGGGGAGAGGACTTGTCTAACTCCCATCCCACACAGTCCTGTCAGCGCTTCACTTCTGACCCTTGCCTCTCTCTCTTCTCCAAGGTCTGCACACTCGAACACCTGGGAACCCATGATGCTGATAACCACGGAAGCGGGAGGAAGGATGATCTTGTGTTTAAGGCACAAGCCTCAGAGCCAGGACCCCTGAGCTCCATCTGTGGCTTTCGGACCACCAGCAAGTCCCCTAAATTCTCTGCGCCTCATTCTCTCTGTTTGCAAAGCGAGGCTAATGCTACCTATCTGATGTGGAAGGTGTGGGGTACATGGAGACACTGTCTGAACAGGTGTATTGTTTTTAAATACCATATCTTTGCTCCCCAACACACACACACAAACCAATCAACAGCTCTGGATAATAATCCAGTCCAGAGGCCCAGCCACTGACTTACATTTACTGAGTGTTTTTCATTCAGAAAGGCCCCAAAGCATTTTAATATTCTAGGGGGTGGGAACATGTCAAAACTGGGCTCAGAATGGAAACTGTCTCATCCCCTTCACTACAGAGTTGCTGCTGTATTAGCAATCAATTCTCGCACCACTAAAATGCAGTCACCTCTGAGGCAAAATACAGGGTGCTGTTTAAGGATGCACTGCATTTTGGAGAAAATAAGTCCAGTGGAAACTGCAAAGGGTATTCGTGGAGGCAGGATGCAATTAGCTCCAAGGGAATTTGTCCAGGACACCTGAGCTAACATCACAACGCTTGCAAAAAGAGCTATACATGACCTAGGGGGGATAGGGCACTGGAGTACAAATCAAGAGACAGGAGGACTGATTCTCAGCGATGTCATGGCCCTTCTGTGCTACTCTGGCAGCATAAAAGGGCCTTAAAGGGTGTGGAACGGACCTCTGAGAAAAGACACTGCACGCCCAAGTGTGAGCTAATGAAAAGGCTCCATATGGCCCCTGCTCCCAGCCCCTGGCATGGGGGGGGGGGGGGTCAAAGGCATGGGCAGAGTGTACTGTGCTGTAGTTATTCTTTGCTTCCCAAGGTCTGTAGGGGACTGGGCAGGCCCGTGCACGGCTCCAGAATCCAGGCAGTGAAGAAGTGGCTTAAAGCCCCCTTCCCTCCAGCATGGAAATGGAGTAATTGAGAATCAAGCTCTAGGGTCTGGTCCTGGCACAGCCACTGACTTACGGTGTGACCTCAGCCAGGCAAGTCACATCCCCATTGCGTGCCTCAGTTTCCCCCATTGGTAAAACAGGAACAATGATACTGATCCACTGTTATAAGAAACCTAAGATCTATGGGGGGGAAGAGAGATGCATCATCATCATCTATCCGTGGCACTTATATGGCCCATCTGAGCACCTCACAGTCTTTTCTAAAGCATTTCTCCTCACAACCCTCTGTGAGGCAGGGCAGGGCTGACGGGGAAAACTGATGCACAGAGACACTAGGTGACTTGCCCAAGCTCTCACAGGAAGTCTGTGGCAGAGTAGGAAACGGAACACAGGTCTCCCAAGTCCCAGCTTAGTACCCTAACCACTAGGCCATCCTCCCTCTCTCATGACCTACAGGTGGGCAGGGCCGGAGTTTTACATCTCAGGCAAAAGACACAGGCCAAGAGTTTCAGAAGTGCAATGGCGCTCAACCTTTCCAGATGACTGTACCCATTTCAGAAGTTCGATTTGTCTTGCCTGCCCCCAAGTTTCATCCTACTTAAAAATGACTTGTTTATAAAATCAGACATAAAAATACAAAAGTGTCGCAGCATGCCGGTACTGAAAAATTACTTACTTTCTCATTTTTACCATATATTTATAAAACTAATCAACTGGAATATAAATATTGTACTTTCATTTCAGTGTATAGTATACAGAGCATGCTATAAACAAATCATTGTCTGTATGACATTTTAGCTTGTACTGTCTTTGCAAGTGCTTTTTATGTAATCTGTTGTAAAACTAAGCAAATATCTAGATGAGTTGGTGTACCCCCTGGAAGACCTCTGCCTACCCCTGGTTGAGAACCATTGCACTAGAGGTTTGGGGGCCTAACCTGAGACCTCTTAAAAGGGGCCTGATTATCAGACAGCCCTGAGCCCCTCTACCCCTTTACGGTGTCTCTAACTAGGCATCCAAAAGCACTAGTCACTTTTGAAAAATCGAGGCCAGGGTCCATAGGAGGGGAAAAAACTGCACCAGCTAGTAGCTTATTTGGTTTTTTTCCATTCATTCCAGGGCACAACCTGTGCCAGCCTGATACCAATTTTTAAAGAGGGAACAAAGAACAATCAGGGTAAAGACCCTCTTTGTGAGTTAACTCGCATCCTCTACCAAAAGGAATGAGGAAATATTTAAAGGGGAACACAGAAGCCAAACAACCCGGGTTTACTTAGGAATAAATGTAGCCAGACAAATCTGAAGGGTTTTTCTATTTAAACAAAATACATAATGTTAGACAGAGGAGACGTGGTGGATACAATATATCTGGATTTCAATGAGGCATCTGATACACAGTGCCACGCGATATCCTAAGGGGGAAATTAAATCAAGCCAGCTTGGACAGAAATACGATTACATGGATCAAAAGCTGGCTATTGAACGGCAAGAGGAAGGTAATTAATTATATGTGGTGGCTCATCTCGCTGGGGGGGGGGGGGGGGGGGGGGGAGGGGTGCCCATAGGGTCCCACTGGGAGGGGTATTAAGTGTCATTTCAGTTAGATGATTTTTGCAAACTAGCTAGAAGACACAGCAGAGTACATGGCGAAATTTGTAAGATGATGCTAAGCCTTGAGGGGCAGCAGAGTCAAGGGAAGTGCAGAAATAAACGCCACAGGGAGGGAGAGATGATAGACTGGCCTGGAACTAATAAAATAAGGCTGACTGTGGACAAGTCTCAGCTAATGCAAGTGAGGAGTAATCATCATAAACATCAAGTGTCCCATGCAAGGAGAAGCCTTAAAGCAGCAGTGACAACAAATCATATGAGCCCATCTTGGAGGCACCCAAAAGCACTTTGTAAACGGTCTTGAAATTGCTTCCCTATTAAACAGCAGCTGTTTAAAAGCCACACCGCAACTCTACACAGTCAGGAGAGCAAGTGAAAATGAAACCCTGAACTGGAGGCGCACGTTTCATGAATATACCTGGGGCACGCTTTGGCAATGAAGCAGTTAATAATCCCTTCCACTGAGGACAGGGTGGCTTGGGAAGGCTGATCGGAGAACAGCTGTGCAGGTGAGGGATTTCAAACCCAGCCCTTGTGAAGTTGCTTGGTCACCTTTGTGATGAGAATGGGCCTCAGTCCATTTCCTTGCAGACCGGTATCCACAGCACAGAACCCACCAGCACTTGCTAGCAGCAACCAGGCCAAAGACTGCCTGGACCAGAGAGGCCCAACTCCCTTCTCACATGCACAGGTGGTCCCCTTGGGTCAGGGAATAGGAGGAGTTAGTGCTGCCATTGGAGGCTCTGAATTTGCATCCCCAGCTCACGTCCAAGGTCAGCAGGGGCTGGAAGCGCCCAAAGAGGGGGAAGCTGTAGGGACAAACCTAGAGATGAGCAGGATGGGAGAGGGAGGAGTAGGAAATGAAAGCACAGAACGGCTCTCAGCCTAGGGCATTGAGTAAGCTCTGCTTCCGCTCCAGGATGAGTCTGCCTCTCTCTGCCAAAACAGAGGCCGGGTCCTACAGGATGCCAGTAGCCCACTCTGGGCCCTTCAGAGTCAGAACAGGCTATCTACTGGGGAGGAGGGGGTCATGTGACATGCACTGAGCCATGACCACCCACTTCAGATTACAATGCAGGCTTGTCCCTGACAGTCACCGTAAACCAGAACCTGCTTCCCTTCCTGCCCTGTCGCTGCAGCCGAAAGTCCACACTCCCGTGGGAGCGGACCCAGGCAGTGCAGACAGAATGATGGCATCCGTCCCCCTTGCCCAGCAACGTGGCCATCCATCCAGTCCAGACCCTGCTTTCAGCGACCCTGACATAAATGTGGAACAGCTGCGCTGACTTCAGTGGAGTTACTCCAGATTCATGGTATCGCAACAGAACACAACGCAGCCCCTCTCCATCCAGAGTCTCACATGGCCCCTTCATCGCCGTAGTACCAGAGCCCCCAGCGACCTTTGCCTCCTCACTCTGCCACGTGATGCCCAAGCAACTCTGCTTCTCCTGACTCCAGGTTTCTGGTCGGGTTTGCATTTCTCCCTCCTTGCTGACACAACCAAGAGATGAAAGAGAGAGATGACATGGGGGGTGAACTCTGTCAGGTGCCGAGTGCCTTCACATCCCTTGAGGGGGGGCTGAGGGTACTCTGTGCCCTTCAGGATCCAGCTTGGGATTGCCATGAAAGCACCTGAAATATCGGCAGATCAAAGACAACTGGAAGCACTGGAGAGTCTATGCAGAAAAATGCACCGGCACAGAGAATCAATGCACAGATTAGCAGGTAGCAAGGAGGTTCCCTCACACTGCTGTAAAACACGCTAGGGGACAGGAAAACCATCCATGGCGTATCTTGACTGAGGAACTTATTTACATGCCCTGAGTCAGCCATCAATGCCTAGCCGTGGGTGTAGCTGGGCCAGGGTTGACCCCTATGCTTAGGCAGGTCGTGCCTTGAACATTGTTGAGAAGAATGCTGTGGCTTGGCATGACCGGATTGCATATGCCAAGTAAATAAATACAGTTTAAGCCCAGAAGAGACCACCAGATCCACCAGTCTGACTTCCTGCATATCACACGCCACCACCACCACGTGCAGGTAACCAGGTATTGATCTTGATTAGCTCAGTGGGTGCAAACTCCTGCATATCCGTCTTGAGGCTTAAGAGGTCACCATCATTGTTCATTATTGCTATGACAGTAGCACATAGAGGCCCTATACTTAGGTCAGAGCCGTACTGTGCTGGGCGCTGTACATGCGCAGAGCAAAAAGGCAGCCCCTGCCCCGAAGAGCTTGCACTCTACATACACAAGATAAGAGACAACAAGCAAGAGTCAAACGACTGATTGCTGGCCACTGGTCTCTCAGTGGGGCTGTCGGTGAGCACAGACACGGCCTAGGACAACCAAGAAATCTGCGCCACTCAGTGCCTCCCTCCTTCCCCTAACTGTGAACTTGCTTTACAAGAAACAGGGGGTGGCGGTGAGCGGAGAATTCTGCTATTTCCCCTTAGGAAATTCCTCAGCCAATCACCTGAGGAGAGGGAGAGGTGAGGGTGAGGGGAAAAGGGAAGCCGAAGTGAGGGCAGGCCCCTGATGTGAAATGGGGAGGGGGAAATCAGGCCGGTTTTAAAATAGCCCGGCCGGTTCTGCTTGGCTTCACCCTCAGTAACGCTCAGCAGCTTCTGCTTTCGCTCTGACTCACCCGCAGCGTGGGGGGAGGCTAACAGGTCTGACAGAAGGAGAATGAAAACCACTGGAGTCACAAGGGCCATGAAAACTGAAGGCAGCAAGCTCAGCCTGGAGAACGGTCACCACAGACTGGGGTCTCATGAACCTTCCTGAACTAAGCTGCGGGAGGGGAGCCTGTCAGCACTTGGAGGAGAGACCCACCCTAGGAAAGCCCAGGGTGCTGCAGGATGTGGTGCTGGTGATTCACTAGGGGGGCGCTCTTCCCTCCGAGAGCAAACCAAACCACTGGCCCAGAGCAGTGCTTTCTTTCAGGCCGGACGTACAAGTGAGGTCCCGGCGAGCTGTGGACCATTAAAGATTCTTGTTATTCTTTGCAAGATGAGAGGCGTTAGCCTCAGTGTCATCCAGTAACATCTAGATCTAGAGACAAATAGTCATGGACAAACTAGATCTAAGTATAGACAGACATAGACGAGGTAGATTACAGCTCAGATCATTCTCAGGTTCCAGCTCTCACCCAGCCACCTTGCCCCCTTCGCTCCACCACTCCAGCCACGTTCCCCACTTCTGTAACCCCTTCCCTACCTTTATTAGCTCCATCCCTCCCTGCAGCTAGAATGATATCCCATTGACTGGCTCCTACCCCGGAGAAGGAAACAAGTGACTCGCAGAGGGGCAGGCCTCTGGCAAGGGGGAGAGAAAAAGGGCCCTTCCTCGTGCAAGGTCTTACCTGCACTAGTGCAATCGCATCGGAGTCTAAACCCAGATTAAACCTGGACAAGGCCAGGGAGAGGGACCATCCCAGTTAGGCAGGGCCTGACATGAATCTAAGCAATTGCTCCTCCCAACCAAGACAAGACCCCAACCGAAAGGCACCACCTGGCTGCTCTGTCTCGGGCAGCAGCCCCCAGGCCCAACCTCGGGGCTTGTAGGGTGCATCAGCAGTCAGCCAGCAAGGCAGCCCTGCCAATGGGATTGGGTTTCCTTCCAGCCCTGCGACCCAAACACCTGTTCCCACTGGCCCCACTCGGAGCAGTGCCTCCTGTCAGTCACTGGGCGGTAAGGCCAGAGGACTCGCAAAACAAAGGAGGGGAAGGGTGGGAGTGGGAACGGCAGACAGGAAGGAGAGAGAGAGTATAGGCAATGGAGGAGGGGAGGAGAGAAAGGAATGGAAGAAGAAAATAGAGAGAACAGAGGGAGGGAAGGAAAGAGAGGGGACAAAAGAGAACAAATGGGGAGTGGAGAAGGAAAGAAAGGAAGAGAAAAAAGAGGAAGAGAATAGAATTTCTTTGCCTTCTGCCCCAGAATCTGGGACGAGATCATCTGAAACAGAGCTCTAGACACCCACCCCAGAAGCCACCCTCCCTGCTGGAAGCTCAGGGCAGGGGGCTCCAGCAAGCAGGGCAGTTACTCCACCACCCTGGCAAGGATCATGTTCTCAGGTTACACTGGGTCTCAATGGCCCCTGGGCTGCTGCTGCTGACCTGGGGCTGAGAAACGGAGAGGAAGAAACTCAGAGGGATGAGCCTCCAGGAGCCGTGTGGCTGCCCCAGGGTGGGAGAGCTGGGGAAGCTCTAAAGGCCACTGGCTCCAGGGGCAGAGAAGACAGTGGAGCAGGAGAGGCAGGGACCCACCATGCTTCTGGGAGTGATGCTTTCTCCCTGCAGCAGCATCTGCTGTTGCACTGCAGGAGCCTGAATGGCACAAATGGGGCGCTGCAACCAACCAAACAGCCCAGGTGCCTTCTATAAATCACTCAGCTCATGCTGCATCTGAAGAAGTGAGGTTTTTACTCACGAAAGCTTATGCCCAAATAAATCTGTTAGTCTTTAAGGTGCCACCAGACTCCTTGTTGTTTCAGCTCATACTGTGTCCCTGGATGACCCTTCTCTGGATTCCAGGCTTCTATATATTTAGGAAGACATTGGATTTCATGTCAACAGTGGGGCAAGGGAGAGGCAGCCAGGGTTGGAAGGAGGTCATATGAGGGCCCCAAGAACACTCACTCACACAGGGGTAGAGGTGCCTGGGGCCAGATCGACCAGTACCACTCCCCTCCTCATTATCAGGTACCTCCGGCCCCAGGATAGGAGACCACTTTACAGGGAGGGGAAGGGTCACTTCAGAGGCCAACCATGCTGCTTACAGGGAAACATTCTTCCTGGTGCCTTTAACTCACCACCAACCACATTCTTGGTTACACAGCATGCACTAAGGGGTTAACAACCTGTTCCTATCCTGTTAGGGTCACTACCTGTGGGCTGGTCCTTACGGTCACCGATCTGTCCCATGCTGGCAGGGCAATTCTATTACTGGACATACACCCACATCCATGCGGTCTGTGAACTTTTCTAGATAGCATGTGTTGCTACGTCTGGTTTGACCCCACGCCAGATGCAGGATAACTTCCCCTTTCCCCTAGCTTCACTGCATCTCTTGCACCATGATGAATTATTGTTTATTGTGTGTATTACCACAGCACCTAGGAGCCCCAGTCACAAGCCAGGACCCCATCATGCAGGGATACATTCTGAGTTTCTCAGAAGATCAGAGCCTCAACGGATGTAGATTCACGTCAATAGAGCAAAGCCGATTTACACCAGGTGATGAGACAGCACAAGCAGCTTTCAATAGGGGTGGGGGATTTACATCAGATTCTGAAGATTACCTCACAGCCATCCCAGCCAGACTGCATTCGAGCTGTTTCACAGGGCTCAGTCTCACACGGTTCGGACAAAGTCCCGAGCCTGGGAAAATACAGGTGTCCGGTAGCCTATGCCTCAGGGAAGCCTAGAGGGCAAGCAGTAGGGACGGGGAGACGGACAGGTCTGGTCAGCTGTGGGGCTGGAATACCTGCACAAGAGACCTGTTGGGATCTCGAAAGCTGGAGTCTTGTTCACACCCCACTACAAACACTGTCCAGCCCGTGAATGGTGAGCAGAAGGTGGATCCTAAACTCAGATGGTTTAGGGAACAGCAGGGAGGCGAAGGGTCCAGAGCAGCATGGGCAGTGGAGGAGGATGGGAAGCAGGCGCAGAGCAGTAAGGGAGACGGAGGAGAAAAAGAGGCCTGACCAGCAGGAGTGGGCCCAATGTGCACTAGGAACTCGATACCCAGGGCCTGGTCCCCAACTACGCTGCTGAGGGCTGGTGTCTTGGCCCCTTGCATCAGGGTGCTAGATGTCCCTGAGCTAAAGGGCTGCTCACTCCCCTATGCAGTCTCCAATGGCATCCATGAATTTGCTCCCTGCCTGCGGGACGGAGTGGCCCACTCAGAAGAAGCGATGCTCTGCAGTTAACGTGCTCTGCGTCCCAACCCCACTGGCTGGAGCTCAGGCTAACAAAGGCACTGTGTGTGCAGCCTTGAGCTACAAATGGGAGCCTCGCAGAGCCACAGCTGGGGGTCAGGCCAAGAATTCGACAGTGCAGAGAGCTGCTCCTCCCTGGCTTGCAGGGCATGTATCAGCCACATCGGGGTGGGGACTGGCTGATTCATACCTCACGCTAACACAATGCTGATCACCCACTGGGTGCCAGACAGGGACCAAGAGAGGAAGATTCATTCCGTGCAGAATCTGGGGTATATTCCTTGCATGAGCCAAGGTGCAGGGAGGTTGCTGCTATCACCTGCTGGGGAATTTCCACGTTGATACCATGATGGCATTTGCCCTCTGGCAGGTGGGACTCTAGGAACAACACGTTGGGCCAACAGAGTTATGGCAGGAGAGAACTGATCTATTTCTCGGATTCTCCTCACTTACCCCTGATACTAATGTGGTTACTCCAGATTTACACAGGGATAATTTAAAGGACAATCAGACTCAGGCCCGTCGCATTTAAAATCCATTAAGTCCAAAGGATCCCAGTGAGCTTTAGAAGTTGATCTTCAAATTCTACATGGGGATCACCTCACTTACCACTCAAATGGAGCTGTCTCTGGGGTGGCATGCGGCAAATCTTTAACAGCGCGCACAAGGGTAGGTTTAGATAATATCTGTATGGTTCTGAATTTGTAGCACTTTAGGACCTATTTCCAGAGTAAAGAGAAAAGAACACACACAGAAACCAACAGCTTGGATTTATATAGCATGGATCACAGTTGGAGATCCACTACACTAAGAATCCGTTTTTCTAAAGAGCTGTGTTCCCACTTAGGTAGCATAATAAATGGCCAATTTTTCCAAAAGACACAGCACATTTAGGTGCTGAGCCGTTTGGAAAGCCTGGCCCCAATCCTGGGTGCTGAGCACTCTGGCCTTCGGATCTTTGGAAAATCTAGGATATATCTACACTAGAAACGCTCCAGCAGCACAGCTGCAGCATAGATACTTACTACAGTAATGGAAGGGGTTCGTCCATCGATGTGGTAAATCCACCTCTCCTAGCAATGGCCACACTGGGTTATATGGCGGCTTAATTATATTGCACAGGGTGTGAAATTTTTCACTGCCCTGAGCAATATAGCTAATCCAACCTAACTTTGTAGTGCAGACCAGCCCCTAGTCATACAGGTTTGCAGGACCATGCCCTAAGTTTGTGAAGGGCTTTGGGATCCTTTGGGGAAAAGTTGCTGTGTAAACATAAAATACTAGACTTAATCCCAATCTCATCCATTTTACACCAGAGTAAGTGAGACAATCACTCCCACAGTGATTTTGCAGAGAGAAAGTCTGTAGCATGGGAGCTAACCGCTTATTTCTGATATCCACAGTAAATTAAATTAAAGGACTGAAATACAACGGATGATGCCAGAATAAAGAATTAATCTTCCTTAAAAGTATCTCACTGTTATTTACCAATGCACATTTTGTTGATGGATCTTTTTCATTTTCACTGGGGTCATAATCTTATTGTTCTCTCATTTGCACCAATGTTCATCTGGAGTAATTCCACCAAGAACAGAACTGGTGCAAACCAAGGACAGAACTGGACCCTGTCTGTCTATGATCGGTTTTATACAGCACACGTCACCACGGGACGAAAGCCCACAGGGTCTGATTCCCTACCTGAGTTGTCACTTGCACCTATGCAAAGTGAGTACAAGCAGGTACAAAAATGTTACCAGTGGTGGGAGTGGAAGGCTGTGCTGTGGGAGGACTTTGCATTCCCTATGCACAGGTGCAAATGACACTTGTGAAGCACCAGAGAATCAGACCCCTGGAGTCGTTTTTACTGACCGTTCATGCATCAACCAACAGACAGCAACTCCTGGTGCATCGGGACAGTTGCTTGGCAACAGGGTGTATTTTCCGAAGTTGCATACACCCGTAGCTCAGCGACTGACCAGGTTTGTGGAGCTGCCTGTTACCAGGCACCGCTGTGCTTGCCCAGAAGCTAATTATCACTCAGTTGGCTCAGTACGGCCCGTGACATTTTAAAATATGCCCCGCAGTTATTTATACAGAAGGAATGGCAGCCTAACACCCAGCGCTGCTTAGGGCTCAGCTTCTCCTTCACACAGCAAGGTGCTGCCATTTTGAACTACCCACGCCCCCAATCTCCTACCGTCCAGATCCCCCAAGCAATGGGACCCTCCTTGCCACCGAATGGCTCTGGGGAAAGTCTGAGCCACGCAGTCAGTGGAAGCGAACAAAATAAAAATCAGAACTAAAAATAAAGCTCGTAACGAGCCAGTTTCCAGATATAGCACATGCAAAGCACACAGGATGGCTCAGGTTACAGGCCCCCACCCTAGCTAAGGGGAACCAACTGCCAGCCTTGTCATGGTACTCACTGGGAGGCCGAAAAGGAGGTAGGACAGGCACCCCTGTAGGCCTCATGCAGGGTTCCCCTGCAGGGGGGGTGAATATCAAGGTTTATATGAGACTTCCGCAGCGCTTCGTGCTGGCCCCTCCGCTCTCCATTTCACTCTGTGCGCACGGCGTGTTCCAGACAGATGGGACAGAAGGAGGGGATGCTGCCTCTCCAAGCACTATCTACGCTTCTGGTGAGTGGCTGACAGAGATTCACACTGGCAGGAACACTGTCCTGCATAGCAGAGGAGAAGCTGGGCCTCACCGTAGAAGACACATTTAATGCCCTGTAAATAATATATCCATAGAAAGACCACAGATAAAAGCTTTAAGGCAGAGGGGCCAAGCAGTCCTTGGTGACAGGGCCCCTGGATGCAATATCCTGGGCACGGCTGTCTGTCCCTGCCACAGATAGTATACATCCAGCTGCCAAGGCACACGCACAGCACCATTCTTTCAGGGCACAGTCTGAGTGCCCAGGGCAGAGCAGCTGCACTGTTACAGGGAGATGAGGTTGTGTGATCTGGTGTCACTGATACATCAGCTTTATAAGAAGTCACTCTGATTTACATCCCTGGGCACCGGATGCTACGCACAGGTGGACAGGATCCCCTATGGAGTAACAGATTTGCCTGGAGTGTCCCACAGTCCTAGGGCACAGGCACAGGTGCTGGTACTAGGGGTGCTACCGCACCCCCTGGCTTGAAGCGGTTTCCATTATATGCAAGGTTTACAGTTTGGTTCAATGGCTCTCAGCCTCCCCCCCCTCACCCACACACACACTATACAAAACTGTTCCAGCACCACTGAGCACAGGGGGCCAGAGTGCCCGCCCCAGAGACTGATCCACAGCGCCACGTACAGCAGGGCAAGCTTCCTACATACTGCCCCACAACCCTGCTCTCAAAAGATCTCTGGGGAGCAGGGGGAAGCCTCTCTGCTCAGAAGCCCAACCCAGGGGACTAACTGCGGTGCCTTCGACACCTTTCAGCTGGAGACTGAACTACGAGCCACCAAACTCATTCCACACAGGCCTGCTGAACAGATACGAACTGGAGGCCGAGAAGGGGGAGGCTCGATGGCCCATTGCTAATCCCCTGAGCCACCCAACCATGGCTGATCATGGTGTTTTATGAATGGAAAGATCAATTAGAATATTGACTCCCAAGCAGTGGAAAGGTTGCTACAGGGAGCCAACGGGGAGTGGGGAAGGCCCGGTGGGTGGGGGGAGATCCGACCTTCGACACTCAGTTTGTGCTGCTTCACTGATAAACAGAAGTGTTTAGGAAAGGAAACAGAAAAGAAAGAAATGAAAATAACTCTGTTTCTTTATACACACACACACACACAAAAGAGCAATCTTCCTTCCTTGTTTCTCTTTTCTGAATGCCACTAAGGGAAGGAAAGGGCAGTGCCCACCAAAGGGTGGCCCGGCTCGGCACCAAAAGCCTCGCACAGTTTTGGCAGAGGCCCAGCAGATCCAAGAGATATACAGACACGTCCAAAAAACCGGGGCACCCAAACTCAGCCCAACCAAGCAGCTGCTACTGGCTCAGAGCCACACCCAGTTCGCAGGGCCCCAAAAAAAAAAAAAAAAAAATAACACACACACACACACACACACAGGCGATCACCACCATCCTCAAGTTTAAAACTTAGGGACAGCCCACAGAGACTCTGGGGGCCCAGTGACGCAAGCCCCAGCTCGTGGTTTAAAAGTTGGGGGGTCACGTCACAGGCTGACAGGGTGGGGGGACGACAATCTGAGCGTCCCTGCTCTAGATTTGTGCCACCAGCGAGGAGTTCACGGGATACCAGAGCCAGGAGGAGTCAAGGAGGGGGCGCAACTCACAGCTGGCACAGAAGCCACTGCACGGTTGCATCTCTCAGCTGGTTATTCCACACTGAGCTCACTGCAACCCTGCACAGCTGTAACAAACAGGCCCTGCACTGCAGATGGCATGGAGCGTTCTATCCCATGGAGGTGCTCACGCTGTGCACGTCACACTGCGAAGGCTGTACTGCACAGCAGGTGTAGGCAGAGCTCCCAGCTGCACCCAGAGGGCACTGCAGTGGTGCTGGTATGCACCACGGGGATGGACAGGGAGCAACAACGAGGGAGGCACGCAGACGTGGGGGTGACGAAATTGCCCCTATTCCCTTCTAAACCGAATGCCTGCTTGTCCGGTTCAGAACGCAGAGCCAGTAAGAACCGGCAACCGAGACAGGGCGCAGAGCAGAGACGCTTACTCTGCGTTGAGATTTGCTCCGACAGGTGCCAGGCCTTTCCTGTCCTCACCCCACCGTGACCAGTGGCTTTGGTTTGTTCTTGTTTTCCCACTATGAAATTGTAATGACAACAGCCAGCCGAAAGCTCGGACATCCAGCTTCCTCCGGACAGCTCCCCCTGCCCTCGGAACCCCAGTCCCACAGTCACAGTGCTCTCTGGGGGCACCACGAAGTTGCAGAACTTTTTTCCTCCCCATCCAGAGCTGGCTACTCTCCTACAAGGCGTCCCAGGAACAGAGCCCCCTGGCACTTTAAACCACACCCTCTTTCAGCTCTGCTTCCAGCATGGGGGAAACCAACAAGTTCGGTCATCACATAGTCCCACAGATGCCCTCTTCACCTGTGCCCCCCTCTCCTGTCCTGCAAGGACAGCCACTTGCTCTGCTCTATCTGGCACCCACTGGGAGTGGGGACGGAGGAACGTGCAACACGCCCGCTGCTCACGATTCTCATTACCTGAATGCCGAGCGTGGCTCCCCGCAGCCAGGAATAGTAGAGAGATGAGATCAGATCCTCACTAGGACGGGGACACCCAACAGCATCCCCCCGTCACTGCCCGGGTAAATCTGTCTGACTCCTGCATTTCCTCATTTCCTCAGGGCCCCGCTTTTAATGTAGCGCCGGGGGAGAGGAAGTTGCAAAAGGCCCCCGGGACTGCTTGTCTCATTCTCTTAACGAGACGAAGAAATTACTAAGCCAGGCTAAAATAAATAAATAAATAGACCCAACGGCCACGAGGCGTCACCACATCTCCTGCCCTCCTACCGCACGGACTGTGACCTCTCCAAGACGACACGCACATTTCCCGCACCTCCCAACTGCTGCCCACTAGCTGGAGGGGATGTGAGCAGCCACCTGTGATGTGTAGGAAGGGGGCAGAGCTTCTGCAGTCACACTCAGATGCCCCTTGCATGGGGACAGGTCGAGGGCGCATGTCTATAGTTCCTCTCTGCCAGCATGTAAGGCTTCGGCGGCTCTGTTCAACCCGGGCATAGTCTTACCATGGCACTCATAACAGCCAGGAACTATTATTACCTGGTATTATCCAAGGATCTCTCAGTGCTTTGCAGTCATAAATCAATTAAGCAAGCTTCACAACCCACCCCACAAGATAGGTCATTATCCTCCCTTTACAGATATGCAAACGAAGATACGAAGCAAAGCTACAGAAATTGCCCAAGGCCACACAAGAAGTCAGTGGCAGAACCAAGAATAGAACCAAGGTAAGCCTGATTCCCAGTCCTCTGCTCTAACCACTAGGCCCACAAACCTCTCCTAGAGGCTAATGAGCCTCCAGGGAATATTACTCCGCCCTTCCTTTGCAACTTCTGCCCACTGATATCAAAGAGCTACACAGACATTTATTAACCACGCCATGCAATACCCGTGTGTGGCAGGAATTATCAGCTACATTTTACTGACAGGGAAACTAAGGCAAAGACAAGTGATGTGACTTACCCAAGGCCAGGGGGAGTCTGTGGGATACCGGCCCCCACACCTGTGCTTTCAGCACTAGACTTGCCCTTTGTCCAAATGGCACTCAAAGCGCTTTACGAATTTGGAGGACTCAGAGTTCCCACAGCTGAAATGCAGCTGCCTCTGGGGAAGGAGACTTGTTTAACAGCTGCATAGCAATTCCGAGCAGCAGCAGGAAGAATCATGGATCTAACTGAAATTGCAGGGGGAGAGGGTGGAATTTTAATAGGAAGGATCCAGTCACCCAAGTTGGAATTTGCCCAGGACCCTGAGACTAACATCCTTATTCTTGCGATAAATGCCATGTGATCCTTATTGACCACGAGGGTCAGGGCCTTGATTTCACAGCTCACCCCAAAGATGGCACTTCTGGCAGCAGAGAAGCCCCTTTTATGATGCAATCAAGTGTTGTTACTCTGGGTAGAGTAGGTTAGTGACAGGGTTAATGAAACAGAGGCTGCTGGTTTCAGCTCACACGGCCACAATTGGTGAAAAGCCATGGGACCAACTCCTCTCTCACGCAGACCTTGCCTACGCTATCTTCTCCAGTAAAACTCCCCTGATTTCCCCCTAGAACTCCCCCTTGCTATCACCTGCGGGGCTCTATCAACAGAGCCCTATAGTAGGCACGGTGACAGCATTTTAACCCTTGCGTCACCTAGACCTGCTCTGAGCAGGGCTAGACATCCCAATGGTCAGACCCTGAGCTGCCAACCAGAGTCCTGTCTACCCTTGTTGTCCTACCACCAGTGGGAGCAATGATGGGGAAGCAGTAGGGAAAGACAGCTAATATGCACCCCATCGTAGCAAAGCTCCCGGCGCACATGCTGGGGAAGTCAAAGGGAAACAAGGTGCATTTCAGAGATGAGTGAGCTCTGCTATTTGCGTTTGCCCTTGCAAATGAATCTCATTCTAGTCCAGTGGCTGGGCATATTTGGTCAGATCCTGAGCGAGTGTAAGTGAGCGTAGTTTCACTACGTTCAAGGGAGCTGTGCTGATTTATACCGGCTGAGGATCAGGACATGAGCTGGGTCCCTGGCCAGGCTGTTAGGAGCTAACACAGAGCTAAGCTAACACCCCGAGCCAAGCCCTGCTTTGCAGCTTGCAGACTCAATGCCACCTAGGCAAAGAGGACATTGACTGTTGCCCTGAGTGTGAATGAGGGAAGAAGCCAGATGTGCTCGAGTTTTACACCCACCTTGCACAGGTGTTGTCAGTGACCACATCAGGGGCCTGATTCTCCCTACACCTTGGGGAGTCATTTCCACCAGGGCAGAGCAGGTGTAAATCGTTGCCACTCCCACTCAGTAGTATTTTACACTCCCTTTGCACTGGAGTAACTGATTGCACAAGGCGCTGGAATCACGGAGAATCAGACCTTAGAATTTCCAGTGGCACAGGGCATGGCCGTCAGCTCCCAACCTGACAGGTACAAAGTCCGGATTCGGGTCCAAACTGGCCCCCAAATTCAGGGTGCCTTGATGTGGGGGGGTGTTGGCTTGGCCTCATCTCTACTCCTAACAACCCACGCCCCTGTCTATTCTGAACACACAAACCTGTAGGTTGTCTCATTCTTTGGTCTCCCGCACACCCATCATTTGTGGTTTGCACAAGCTGGGGAGGAAGCACAACCGCCACAGCTTTTGCCCCCAACCCACGTGAAACGGCACTGGCCTGTCAGGGGCAAACGAGCAGGCAAAGGTGCTGCGCTCAGAAAGACGGTGTATGCAGAAAAGCAGGGGTAAGCAGATGGGGAGCAGCTGCGGCTACAAACCAAAACCCCATTGCAGCATTTCCCCTGCCCCTGGGCACACCCACAGCTGACAGTGACCAAGTAATGGTGCAGGACATTCACAGCTAGCTCCCATACTCCAGGGGAAGGATGATGGCTCTTGCACGCACACAGCCAGATGTTCCTTCCCCAACCCCCCCACTACACTCTCACTAATATCTGCCCCCACCCAGGCTTCAATAGCAGGAGCCCTGAGCTCCCTGTGGCCATCGGAACACTCCAGAGACACAACGGTAGCTCAGACAGATGCGGCATTGACGCCAGGAGCCTCTCACTCCGAGCTGGCACCAGCGGGAACCCCCGGGGCGAGAGTCCGATTCAGAGGGGGACAGCGACAAGGACTCTGTGTGAAGGCTCACACAGCTGGCTCTGCTGCCCAGGGACTCCAGTACACACCCTCCCTTGTGGAGAGTCTATTTACCACCTCCCCCCTTTGTGTTTGGGGTCAGAGAGGCTCCTACGGCAGGGCTCCCGCTGCCAGTATTCCCAGGCCAGCTGAACTGAAGGGCCTATCTTTATCTTTTCACTTGTCTGTGGATTTAAATAGCTAGGAGGGACATGGAAGGCCTCTGTTTATTTACCAGTTAGTGCATACAAACCTCGTCCACACACTGCTGGAGGAGGGTGCAGGGCTGAGCGCCCTTCTCATCAACAGAATCCTTCTAGGTCCCGTTCACACAGATCAGAACTGGGCACATACAACTGCAAGCCAGGGGCTAGTTCTCTCCCCATGTGTAGGGGGATGGGGCACAGATCTCCTGGGCATCCTATGCCCCCCTCGGCTGGGGGGCCTCCTAGGGTTTAGCTGGCTGATGGCAGCAGCCCCAAAGTCGCCCGCAGGATCAGGGAAATCAGACACACCTTATTGATTCGAAGTTGGTTTCGTGCTGGTGAAAAGCACTGGATTGACGGCTCTGGAGAATGGAGTCCCCCACTACGAGCACAGAGCAGGGCAGCCGCAAGGCAAGCTTCCCCCACTGGCCCCAGCCTTCCCCTGGCGGGACCCTGTGGGGCGTGAGTGGGGAGTTCAGTGTCCAGTCCTTGCCCCTCCTGTTAGACTAACACAAGGGGCAGCACTTCCCATCCCCCAGCCACATGATGGCGACCTATGCGAACTGGGCACCTGTCTGCTACCCAACAGACCAACTCCCACCTTCATCACGTCGAATAGCCAGACGGGAACAACTCTGGTACCTACTGACCCGGGTGGGATCAGAACCAGTGCCAGGCTCCATAGCCCATCCCCAAGCCAGACATTTTGCCGCAACATGCATCTCTCAGTGCGCCATGGCAACGAAGTGCCCAGTCCAGCTAATCCTGCCACCTCTCCAAAGGCCTGATCCCGATGGATTCCAAACTGCCATGCCCTGCAATTCCCAGGATCAGGCCCAAAATGAGCGGAGAGAAGAGACCACAAGCTGCCGAAAGCCTCCTCACCCAAGCCCTCTGAAACAGAAGGGTCAAAGCAGATGGCACCAGAGGCACGTCCCACCCCAGGCAGGCATGAGAGGGGCACTATGAACAAGAAGCTAGTGTCCCCAAAGGACTGCAAGTCTTGTTTTATGTGGCGGAGCATAGGGCAAACCTGAGGAGACATATGCCATGAGCCCACACTGAGACGACGGCTGGCTGCTGACGCTCGGGTTATTTACAGCCCTTGGCAGGCCCTGGGAGGCTGTATCATCGGAAAGCCATCTCTGTGGCTCAGGCAGCTTCCCGCGAGGCTATGTCTCTTCGCACGCTGAACGCTGAAGGGAGGGCTGGCCTGTGAGACACAGGAGGTGAGATTAGATGATCTAACAGTCCCTTCTGGCCTTAAACTCTAGGACTGATCCTTAGTACCTTCTTCATAGCACCTGCCATCTTTGTGGTACTTCTCAGTCATGAGAAAGCCCTCTGCGACCCCAGAAAGGCCAATGGCAATAGGGGTTTGCACGCGCACATCGCCGGGGTCCCTCTCACAAGCTGATGGTGTGCTGGGGTGCCAGCAGCGTAGTTTGGGCGTACGAATAGCGAAAGAGCCAACTGCTAGTGCACTGGAGGAGCAGCAGTGGCATATTTCTGGAGAACTGGTTGTGAATTGGCAGGGTAGCCTTAGTATGCTATTTATGTACCACCAGTTCACTACTGGCATACTAGTCATGCACCACTGGTGTGCTATTCGCGCACCACTGGCATACTAGCTGTGCACTGGCATATCAGTTGTGCATTGGTAGTATATCACTGGTGTCCGAGCTCTGCACCACTTGCACGCTCGCTGTGCGTTCATGGCTCACCACCAACATACTATTATTATTATTTTTGTCACACTAGTGAAGTTTCGTGGTGGGCACTACCGGACAGTTCAACCGACTCACTCTCCGATCCAATCCCATCTAGTGCAGGCCTCTAGACTAAGCGATGTGGGCACAGCACGGGCGACACACCTATGTGGAAACAAGGCCCTGCTGCTCACCAGTAGATGGAACAGGAATGAAACCTGCCAACCATTCACTTGGCTTTGTGAAGGGGCTGAGACGCAAGGGGATGGAGACCAAAGGGGAGAGCT
The DNA here is from genome assembly GCF_002925995.2 of Terrapene triunguis. Classification (NCBI taxonomy): domain Eukaryota; kingdom Metazoa; phylum Chordata; order Testudines; family Emydidae; genus Terrapene; species Terrapene triunguis. Next base: position 3,958,514 of record NW_020664550.1, on the reverse strand, counting down.
AATTGACATCGCTGTTTCCAAACATCTTTGGCATCCGGCTGCATAAGCCCAGTGGCAAACTGTGAAATTCTGCCCTCGATACCTCACAGCTGAAGCAGGCAGGGGCAGAGAGATCGATTAGGCAGATGGACGGAAGACAACCGCCCACAGCCGCATGGGCGGCATCCTGGGCTGGGCCCCCTTCATGTCACCGGGGACACGCAGCCTTGAAAGGGAGAAGCGGCCCTTTAATAGGCATGGCAGGCCCCCCGGAGCCCACCAGGAGGGGAGACCTTAGCAAATAAGGGCAGGAGGCCAACGAGTGACTGAGTCACAGGGCCTGTTTTTAGCTCCGGCATCTCAGCAACGTGGACCGCTGTGTTGTTAACAGGCACTTGGGTCAGAGGCCAAATGTTTTCCCTTCCCTTACTTTAAATACCACAGTCAGAAGCAGCCCAGACATTTAGCACAGTGAAAACATTACCCCTCCAGGCAGGCGTGCAACAGCAGGACCCGGGCTGAGGGGGACACGCAAGCCCCATTTACCTTGGGGCACTTCCACTTGTGTCAGGGTTACCGGAGCATCCGCAGCCACCTGAGCTGGACAGGTGCTGCCCCAGGCACACAGTAGGATCCAGTTCTGACCCAACGTGCCAGGTACATCCATCCCCTTGGACAAACTGCCATGCCCCTGGCTGCCTCTGTGGCAGCAGTGAGAGAGTTAATAAAACCAGCTCTCTAAACCTGCCAGTGCCCTCATCCTAGGTGAGGGAAAGCAAACCCCGGGCAGGGAGATCAACGATCAATCACACTTCAAAGCATGGCCCCCAGCCTCCAAAGTGCCCGTATGTGGAAGGAGGAGGATCGGCTAGGCCCCATGCCCGTCCCTGGCATCTGGTCCTCCTCGGACACTGGGTGCCTCTGCACTCATTCCCCTCGCCCCTTGACTTAGGAACCATGCAACTGCTGCAAAGGATTCTGGGTACGCACGCAAGGCAAACCAGACGCAAGTTGCTGGAAGGCGGTACGGAAAACACAGACGGGGATCTCTGTAGCTGATCAACCCAGTGTTCCGCTCTGCCTGGGGATCCGGCCACCAACAGACGATGCTTCAGAGCAAAGGGAGAACTACTCCGTAGTGCACCTAGCCAGCGGTGCACTCATAAGGAGGGGTGGCAATCCCCCGCCAGAATTAAACATCACAAGCCAGGCAGCGGAGGGGAGGCGGGACAAAGCTCACTAAAACTCTGTCCTAACCGAGTCACAAGACCACACACCCTGAAGACACGGCAGGAGATCAATCCTCCATTTAAGGTAAATCAACTCGAGCTCAGTGACCCAGGAAAGGAGGCAAAGGGAACCCAGCAACACTCAGGGACTGAGCGTGTAAAACACCACCCACCCCCATCCTTTTTACCCTTGAGCAAAAGGGCAAAGGGAAAATCAGAATGACTTTGGCCAAAGCTTGTGAAAGGCTCTCCGCACATACACAGGGGAAATGGCAGCCCTTCAGATTAATTTCAGCAAAGGCCGCACTTTCTAATGACAGGTTTCAGAGTAGCAGGCGTGTTAGTCTGCATCCGCAAAAAGAACAGGGGTAGTTGTGGCACCTTAGAGACTAACACATTTATTTGAGCATAAGCTTTTGTGGGTTACAGCCCACTTCATCTAATGGCTACCCCTGGAGGAGCGATCCCCCATACGGCTCATGAGAACGGAGGGGGAGAAGGGGGGAACCTACAAAAAAAAAAAAAAAAAAAGGATCATGGTCCAGCAGTTACCACAGAAGACCGGTACACAAGCAAAATCTGATTCTGCTCGGACTCAAACAGGTTAAAGGAGATACAGCAATGTAAACTAGGGGCAATGGGGGTCAGAATCAGACCAGTACACTAGCTCTTAGCTCGCATTAGCACTCCTTGAGCTGGGAATTACAGCTCCAGCTTGAAGCATAGATATACCTGCAAGCTCCTGGCAATCTCAAACTAAAGGGATAAAGCATCCAGTCGTTGAAGGAACCCTATACCCCTTCCTAAGGGAGGTGGACCTACATGAAACCTCCAACCATCCCCCTCGTCTCCCCTCACCTTGGCTGTTTTGGAAGATGCACCGCAGTGCTGGGAAGCAGGTAGTATTTATAAATGTGCATCAGCCAGCCCACCCTGGGCGGCCGGGAGAGTTAACACAAGGTGGATTGCATGTAATTGTACCGTGCCTGCGTCGCCCCATGAGTTCTCGGCCTCTCTGGACACAGGAGCTGCAGCTGTTGCTCATACCCAATAATAAACAAGTCAAAAGGACAGAGTGTGACTTGACTTCCCAAATAGCCCTCACAACTGTCCCTGCTTTCACACCCGGATCTACCTTTGTCCCAGCCCCGAGCCCACTTCTCAGGCATGTTAATTAACGGAGGGCAGAGTTCCGAGCTGTAAAAATGTAACCGACAATGAAGAAATCAGCAACACCAGCTTTGCTTCTTCCCCCTCCCCCCCCTCCCCACTCGGTGCAAGCCCCGCATTTTAGAGTTTATTGAAGGTTACGTTTGAGTCTGACCTCAGAGTAATCCCATTGAAAACTATGGAGTGATGTTGGCACAACCAAGATCAGGATCCAGCCCTAACGGGGCACCCCCTAGGCCTGGGTTCGCAACGGTGGGGTCGAGAGCTGCCACAAGGCTCCGACTATCAGGTGCCAACTCAATCACTAGCGAGCCAAGAGATTCTGGCCCAAGCAGCTGTGTCTGATTATCAGCACTGTCGCTTAGCTTCCTTGAGGAGTGTATGGGAAGAAAAGGATTGGGGCGTGAAGGGACGGATCCTATGAAAGGGACAATCCAGAGGAGCAGAAGGGCACAGGTTGGAGTCCTGAAAGACAAAGGAGAAGGGCCTTCGCACGGAGGAGATGGAATAGGCCGCTGTGTCCTGAACCTGTTTCAGACAAGGAAAGAGGTGAGGTGACAGGGCTGTATTTCCCACATTAGCGGATATTAAATATATGTAGTGGCTTGGAGAAATATCTGGCAATTCGACTGACCCAGGGTGGCTCGCATCATTCTCCCCACGTCCCTCTGACCTGAGCTAGAGCTCTGCAGGGCAATAGCATGGAACAGCTCCCTCCGCACTAGGTTACACAACTCTGCGGTCCCAATTCATTGGGCATCTTCTGGGAGCCTCACCCCATGGATAGGGTGTGGGTCTCCTCTCACCGGCCCCCCCAGTCACTTCATGCTGAAACCAAACCTCACCCATCATCTTCCCTCAAAGGACTGGGGAAAGTAGCCTTCATGCTAGGAGGAAATGCTCTAAAGCTAGTGCTGTTCTCAGCGATTCAGGAAGCTAGAGGAATCTCTTCCCATTCCCTCCCACCTTTCCAAAAAGTCCCCTCTCTGTTCTCTGGCTGTAAACATGTCTTTCCAGTCAGGGGAGGGGAGCATATCTGTTCCTTTTGCCTCCCTCCTCCTCCCCACCCCACCCTCTGGCTTGCGTGTGGTTTTGCATTATCATCTGCTAATATTACAACACACTGTTTACCTCAGTCTTGCTGCAGCTTTGAGGCCTTTCTGAGAGCTCCCACCAGGCTGCTAGGGAATCTGACAAATCAGTCAGGTGACTGGCTGCTCTGATTCCAGCCAGTACCAAGGAGGCACCCTGCTCTCAGAAATACAAAGGATGAATCAGCAATTCCCTCCTCAAGCGAAAACTCACCCACATTAAACACTTGATTGGCTTATTTTTCACCACTGATGGCACAAGTGCTGGCAGTACCATCTATGGAGCTAGCCCCCACATACAACGGTGAAGCCAGCCTGGTCAGTTTCACTTTCTGTTTCTGCTAAGTTTCCCTTCCTGGTTCTCATGCAACAACTGCACGGTTGTGCTTAGCTTTCAGCCCTCTCAGGGGCTATTTAAATCCAAAACAGAGCTACCCACATATCACAGTGATGGAGGAGGACGACGGATAGATTAGATTAGATGCATGCAGTACAATAAAATCTTCGTGTAGGTATCCTGAAATATTCTGGGATTCCTCCCTTTAACATAAATGACTACCTATAACTTCAGTTTCAGGATTCTTTATTTCTGAAGTAAATTTTCAACAATAAAAATGGGGAGACACTCAATCTGCATGAAACATTAGTGACCCTGGGTCTTGGGATTTATCTATACAAGAAAGTTGTACCAGCTTAATTTAAAGTATGAACTTAAACAGATTAGACTGTAAACTCTTTGGGGCCGGGGCTTTTGTTCTGTGTCTGTGCAGTACCTAGAAGAGTGAGGGCTGGATCCCAGACTCAGGTTCCCAGCTGCTCCCACAATACACAAAATAATAATTCAGTTCAATTGGTCACACCCCTGTGTGAATATTCTTATTCCAATAAAAAAGTGGCATTTTTCAGTTTCACTTACATCGACTGGGAACAGGCTAAGCCACTCTTAAAACAAGACCATCAACAATGGCATTCACACCAGTTTAATTATATTAGTTTAAAAATGATTTAAGTTAAACCAGTGCAATGTTCCCATGTAGACAAGACCCAAGACAAGGAACATTTGAAAGGCGTGGATAGAGAGAGGCAGAGAAATGCAATGAAATCCATTTCATGAGCATTTCCATTAGGTTTGAGCCCACCTTTTTTCTTCTATTGGACACACTACCCAGACAAAGTCTCCTTAAATCCTGGATGTCCACATTCTGTTCTCCATTACAACCGTGGGACCACAGCAATGTCCGTAGGAACTGCACTAGCACTGCATTTGGCTCTAAGTTGTTCGGATTTCTTAAGTACCGTATCATAAACCGGTTCGTTTATAAGCCCACCCCCCCAAGATGGCTAAGTAAAAATGGCAAATTTCTATGACCCATTCATAAGCCGACCCTAAAATTCAGGGGTCGGCAAACTTTGGTTCCCGGGCCATCAGGATAAGCTGCTAGCGGGCCAAGAAGGTTTGTTTACCTTGAGCGTCTGCAGGCACGGAAGTAAACCTAAGTAAACAAAGTGTCCTGGCCTGCCAGCGGCTTACCCTGACAGGCCGGGACAGCAACTGGTGGGGAAATATTTTGGGAGGGAAGAAGCTGGGGGTCAGGGGAGTAACCTCTGTGACCAACCCCAACATGACCCCACCCCTAACCTGGAACCTCCCCAAATGACCCCTCCCCGTGTAGCCCCTCCCCAACCCACCCCTAGCCCGGGACCTCCACACTCTCCCCATCCCATCCCTTCCCACCTTAGCTGGGGTGGGCCAGGGGAGGATGTCTCTGGCTTGGCTGCAACGTGCTCCGGCAAGCGGGGCCAAGCGGCACAGCCGCAGCCTGCCAGCCCCGAAGCTGCAGCTGCTTCGGAGGCTGGGGGGGAGAGCAGCGTGGCCAGAAGAGGAGAGACTCTGGCCCCGCCTCTTCCCTTCTGGCTCTGCTGCCTCTCCTTGCCCCCTCTGTTGGGGGAGGGGGCTGTGTCCCACCTCTCCCCCCTCTATACCCGTTCATAAGTCGACCCCCTACTCTGATGTTTCCCTTTTTTACTAAAAAAAATTTGGCTTATGAACGAGTATATACGGTATATATTTTAAATAAAAGCTTTAAAAAAAGGCAAAACCACCACAAATCACTGAATTATTACCCCAGGTGTTTTGCTTCTAAAATTAAAGCAAAATAAAAATAAAATCACTCCAACGCCTCGTGCCAAGTTTGCCACACCATTTAAGTCCATAAAAGCAAGGCTTTATACTACATAACCTAAGTTAGAGCCTAAGCATATCCAATAACCCCCAAAAACCTGCTGGATTTTGCCCTTGTTAATAATATATGATGAAAGCTGATAATACATAATCAACAACAATAATAATACCTCGAGAGTAACTCTTAGCCAAGAGCCTCAAGTCACTTTAAAAGTAGCAATGAAATCTCACACGTTCCCTGGGATGCAGTTAAGTATGATCATCCTTATTTAGGTGGTATTAGTATCCCACTTAGGAAAACAGAGGCACAGACAGAACAGAGAAGGAGCAGCACCCTGTAGTTAACCTACCCAGCCAATGAAGGCCTCCCCAAAATATATTTCAAGGCTGGACTATGGTCTAGATTCACATTTTTAAAATCAGAAGGCATTTGTGATCATCTAATCTGACTCCGGTATAGCACAGGCCACAGAATTACACTTCTGTATCACAGACTCATAGACTTTAAGATCAGAAGGGACCATCATGATCATCTACTCTGAGCTCCTGCACATCACAGGCCACAGAACCTCACCCACTTGCTCCTGAAGTAGACCCATAATCTCTGGCTGACTTCAAGAACTAGTGTCTGACTAAAGCTTATCTTCCAGGAAAGCATCCAGTCTGGATCTGAAGACACCAAGAATGGAGAATCACCACTAGTTTGTTCCAATGGTGAATCACCACCACCGTTAAAAATGCATGCCTTATTTCTAATGGTCTAGTAGTTAGAAACAGAGCAAGTTAATGACAGAATCCGGAAAAGAATCCAGGAGTCAATTCAGCACCTGTGGCCAGTGCTAAATTCACTTAAACTTTTCTGAAGTTACATTCTATTGAAGTTCTTGTACTGTCCTCATCACCATAATACGAGCGCTTCCCAGACATGCACTGAGCAATATGACTAACATCTGTCACATGTGGTTCTTTCTCTCTCTCTCTTCCTCTATTCACAGGGAAATTGTGTGGCATTTTTCTTTCTTTATAATGTACTATCTATAGGTACATTACTTGTTTACATCAGCAAAAGCAATGTTGAAATTTCAAAGCAAAAATTTCAAAGAAGTTTGTAAAGAACTTTGGCATTTTTCAAGGTGATGGGTACTATATAAACATGAGATATCATTGCTATGGGGCAGTCAGCAGATGGCAATGTAAAACTGTGTAACAAGGGGGCGGGGTTCTTAGTGTGGGAGTAGTGTCTTTGAAGATATGCTATATTTGTACTAGCTTTTTGAGTGAGATTACCTGGAGTGAGCTGTTGCAAACACCAAGAAGGATTGGTCTCTGCCTTGATCTCTCTCTTTCTAGACTTAATTCTCAGTGCAGGGTTGCTTCTGGAGAACAGGACACAGGTGTTTGATCTGAGATTTCTGAAAGAAGAGATTGCCTGTATGCCGTTTGTGACCACCTGGGTTCCCAGACTAGTGTGTCTCTGTGTAAATAAACAAGTCACACTATGAAAACGCCCTGTCTCAGTCTCACTGATTTCTCCTCCAACAGGAAACCTGCAAAGCCTCAAAATCTGTCAGAAGGCAGAGGCATGACATTATTATAAATCACAGGGGATCTTCCAGGGATCTTGCTGAGGAAGATACATGGAGAAAAAAAAAGTTAACTCATACTTCTTGTCACTGTGATACATCATGGAAAAAAATCCCTTTGTCTTCCAGCACGTTAAAGCCCAAACTTCTCTTTCTGCACTTCAGAAAGCATTTCCTGCTATTAAAATAAGAACAGCAAATTTGGACTCTCTAGCACGGCCCCCTCCAGCTTTCGTCTTCCTCTCAGTCACAACATGGCTCACCAGAAACCTTTCCTGGGAAACAGCCATCAGCCAACTGGGAAGCGGGACGAGGCAGTGAGAATTGCCTTCTGGTGATTTCCAAAAGTGGGAAGACATGCTAACAAGCTTCTCCATGTAACACAATCCTAACCTAGAAGGTGCTAATACGGTATGGTTGGGGTACCATGGTTTCCCATGCTGGCATAGAGTCCTGCAGGCATCAGTTGCCTTCCAGAGGCTGGTGCGCCACTCAGAGAGGCCGCAACTGTAAAAGAGCCATCTCTTGTTGTCACCATGGGGAAATGCAGTCTCCATATTCATCCAGTCTTGAGCTTCCACTGAAACCATGTTGTTTCCCCCAGCATGACACCAGGCTTAAGCTATGACCTGAGCGGACTGTCCACACCTGGTGCAAGAGGAATCCAGTTGCTCATGCAATCCTAAGTTCTCTCCTCCCTCCCTCCCGCCGCATACTGTGCTTTACCAATATCAACCATGAGTACAGGGACAATTGCGTTGTCTGACTCCGCCATCCACAGCTTCAAGAGCTGGTACCCGGCACGTCTGCTTCCCTGTTGCATAGCCCAGCAGCGATGCAGTGCTACGTTAGACATGCGCCGAGCCTCAACCCATGCACTCTTGTACAATACTGTAAAATGCTGAGTATATCAGCATCTGCAGCTTATAAAGTTCCTTGTAAATTTCCGAAAGCAAATACGGCACCATGGCAGCCCCTGACAGGAAACAGTGACCGTGAGCCAGCATGAATCAGACCCAGGAAAACACAATCCCATGCTTTCTCCAGCCGGCCTTGCCTTTTTGCACTGGGGAGTGCTACAAAGAGAGGCATCCTGCCCTGGAAAATCACAGTTCCTGACACCTTGCCAGACTTGGAATAATGGAGTAACCAGTATCATTGACCGGCAGCATAGGCTAGTGGCTAGGGCACCGAACTGGGACTCAGGAGAGCTAGATTCTACTCCCAACTCTGCCACTAACCTGCTGTCTGATCTCCGGCAGGTCACTTCCCCTCTGTTTCCTCTCCCACCCTTTTCCCTCTAGGTGCTGCCACAATAAATATGTGCAACAATAACAAACATTACAATAGATCTCTGCCCCCTGGATACAGCTAGATCAGCCCGCCCAGAGAGAATTTATCCTTGGGGCTCACATACCCATGGCAAGGAAGCATCTGCATTAAGAATAGGCCAGGATACCCCAGAGTCTTCACTCCCACTGCCATGACTTACAATTGCCCACATTCTCTCCTACCAGTATAATTCAGATCCTCCTCAGGATCAATTCCAGCAAGTGCCCTCAACAGACTTCTTTCTGCCAGCTGGTGCTGCCTCCTTTCTGGAGTATGAGAAAGCATTATTGGTTAAGTGAGGAAACAAAGGGATGGATGCGCCAGTCCCTGACCCCTCCTGTCTGGGAAACACACTTACCCAGGACGGGGGGGGTGTTAAAGACTAAGGACTTGGCCCTTTAAAATCAATGGGCGTTTTGCTATTGATTTCTGTGGGAGCAGCCATAGGTTCTCGAGGAGGAATTTCTGTGGGAACCTTTTGATGAATTATCAGCAGCATGTTGCAGGGTATCAAAAGCCTGAGAGTTGTTAAGTCTAAGAGACCAAAAAAATTACTGGTGCAGCACACACAAGAGCTCCAGTTGGATTGGTCCTGACTACCTGAGAGGTCGTCTCTCTCTGGAACCCGCACTGCCCAGATGGCTACATCCCATCAGAACAATGAAACGATTGACCAACAGGCAAAGGCTCATGAATGCAGGAGATGGAACTTTCACAAGAGATTGACCTAGACTGTGGAACTCACTGCCTCAAGAGACTGTCTCATTCCTTGCGCTCCCCTATCTGTCTGTCTGTACCCACCTGTCGTCTCTTGCCTTATACTTTGATTGTAAGCTCTTTGAGGCAGGGACCATCTTCTTGTTGCATCTGTACAGCACCTAGTATAATTGGGTCCTGAGCAAGGACTCCGGCTCCTAGGTACTACCACAGTACATAGATAATAAAGATCAACAATGAGATTAGACACACAGGCCTCACCATGCTCAGAACTAAATGCAAAGCTTAAGACTCAGCTTCCTCTCAATAATCATCTCATGCACACACACACCCAAAGACAGACAAGCAACGCAACACAACACAACCACATGAACACGCAACACACCCACTTGCAGACACACAATTAATCAGGCTATTTCTCCTACAGGCCAGGAGGGAAGAAGGAAGATTTCAGTGCTATTTCTAAACACACTTGGGGAGCGCTCAGATGCTATCCAAATGTTGGCCATATAAGCATCTAGACAGACCAAAATCTGGATTGTCAGTGTTGCTGAAGGAAATCTATATGGAGAAGAAAGTCAGACTCACCCTAGTTTTCTGTGTTTAATGGAAGCCTTTGGCCTTCAGCTAATCTCAGTGGGAGATTTACAAATACGCCGTATCTATGGACAGAAACAGGAAGAAAGTGACCAAGAGCTAGCAACACAGACACTGATGGAAAGGGGGAGCTGGATCGCCCTGAGATGGAATCAGTTTGGTGGGTGTCAGTCCAGTGCCTTCCGGGCCCCATCCCAATTCTATTCCAAATAGGTTCCTTTATTGTCCTCCTCACGGCAGTGCGTGAACGCCTTCCAGCAGTGCATTAAATGACATGACTAACAGGTGTGGTTCATTCGCTCTCTCATCCTTATCCAAGGGGGAGAACTGTGCCTGGAGTGGAGAGTTTTGTTTTTGGGGGGCTGGCTTTTTTCAACGTCCGCGCTGCTTTGTGTTTATGTCAGAGAAGGCAGGTTGAAGAAACACACCGTGCAGAGGGAGGGGAAGATAGTGAGGTCTGTGACCATTCTTTGTTCCTGTGGGAGTTCGTTCCACCCCTGTACCTGGCCTCGTCAGCAGGGAAAACAACCAAATAGGCCATGGAGAACTACTCGCTAGGGGCCCCCTTAAAAGCCAGTTGATGCATCATGATGGAGAAGCTTGCCCTGCCACGGCCCGGGCCGTACTCTGAACTAGAAGATGTTATTCTCCAGGGCAGTCATTCTAGCAACTTTCACTAGGACTAAATTAGATTACAAGGAATAAGACACAGTCTGCAGTTCACCACCTAGGTTCCTCTCCAGAGCCTGCCTCCCTGTCGGCTACAGGTGCTGAGAGACTCTATAAACCTCAGCTAATCATGTCATTAAAGCAATAACCAAACCCCGGGGAAAGCCATGCTGAGCCAGCGCTCCAGAGATCCGCATCGTAACTGCCAGAGCAGCCCCAGCACCACTTACAGCCCAGGGCTTGCATCGCACCATATGACTCAACGAGCCCGGCCAAGGCACCACAACACTGCACAGAGCTTCCCAGCACACCACACAGAGTCATGCCACGAGACAAGAGGTCAACCAACACACCACCATGACAGGAGAGCACCGGGTTTCCCAGGCTGAGCCCCAGCTTGGTACTTCTCGGCAGGTGGGGAAAGGTTGCTGGGGAAGCAGAAGGGCATTTACAGGAGTGGCCCTTCAACCCCTTTCCCCAGTGTGGTGCTGGGGAAGTCCCTTGCATTGCCTCCACAGCCTCTCTGTGTTAAATTATACAATAGGTTTTGCTACTGCTGCAGGTCAGGCTTTACCATTACATCCTCCTAGCACTGTGGCTGACCCCCACCCCCAAACACACACAATGACTAATCACTTCAGTTCCTAGGAAATGCAGGGCTCTCTCTTCCCTTTCCAGACAGCGTTGCAGAGAGTTTGCTGTCTCCCCTGGCCGGCTTTGCAAAACTCATTGCAGGGTGGGAGGCGGAGCCTGATTTCAATTGCTGGGACATGTGTGCAGCGGACCTGCTGCTCTGGATCGAAAAACGGAGGCTTCAAACAAAGCACCCGGAAACTGGACTCATGCTGTCCCACCGAGCCACACCTTGGTGTAATTTCCTACTGATAAGGGCAAACCCTGGAATCAGGCGAGCCCAGTGTCCCTTTGAAAACATCCCTGACCTCCTCTGCAAATACCCCAGATGTTAGAGTGTGTACTTTGCAGTTATGTGTCTATAGACACACAAGCTGACCTGCTACCCTTTTGCTCATCCTCCCACAAGGCGACCGGCCCACAGCACACACACTGATCACTAATACAGCAGGAGCCTCTACAGCAAGGGCGGGGAAACTTTTTGGCCTGAGGGCCACATCGGGTTTCCGAAATTGTATGGAGGGCCGGTTAAGGGAGACTGTGCCTCCCCAAACAGCCAGGCATGGCCCGGCCCCTGCCCCCCGCTTCTCACCCCTGACGGCCCCCCCAGGACTCCTGCCCCATCCAACCCCCCCTGTTCCCTGTCCCCTGACAGCCCCCCCAGGACCTCTGCCCCATCCACCCCTCCCTGTCCCTGACCCCCCACCCCTGACTGCCCCCCACCACCCTATCCAACCCCTCCTCTCATTATTGACTGCCCCCCAGGGCCCCTGCCCCATCCAACCACCCCTTCTCCCTGACCGCTCCCGGAACTCCTGCCCCTGACTGCCCCCCGGTGCGCCATCCAACCCCCTCCCTCCTTATTGACTGCCCCCCGGGGTCCCTGCCGCATCCAAACACCCCTTCTCCCTGACCACCCCCGGAACCCCTGCCCCTGACTGCCCCCCGCTGCCCCATCCAACCCCCCCTCTCCTTCTTGATTGCCCTCCCGGGATCCCGCCCCCATTCAACCTCCCTGTTCCCCGCCCTCTGACCACCCTGACTCCTATCCACACCCCTGCCCCCTGACCAGCACCCCGAACTCCTCTGGCCTCTATCCAACCCCCCCGCTCCCTGCCCCCTTACCGCGCTGCCAGGAGCATCAGTAGCTGGCGGCGCTAAAGCCGCACCGCCCAGAGCACCAGGACAGGCAGTCGCGCCGCCCGGCTGGAGTCAGCCACGCCACCGCGCAGCACAGATCACCGGGTCAGGCCGCGGCTCTGTAGCTGCGCTGCCCGGCAAGAGCTCGCCGCCCCACCATCCAGAGCATTGCGCTGGCGGCGCAGTGAGCTGAGGCTGCGGGGCAGGGGGAACAGCAGGGGAGGGGCTGGGAGCGAGCCTCCCAGGGCAGGAGCTCAGGGGCCGGGCAGGAGGGTCCCGCGGGCCGTAGTTTGCCCACCTCTGCTCTACAGAAAGAGCTCAAGCAGCAGTGACAATGTTCAGATACCACAGCGCTCATCATGGGATGAGCAGAGAGGCAGAACTCTTTGGGGCAGAGAATGTCTTTTCTGTACTACAATCAATTAAATAATAATAGATTAGAATAGATCCGCATGTACATTTATGCGTGCAAATACAGAGACAGGTATAAATGCAACAAGTTCCTCGAGTACACGCACTAGAGATTGGCGAGCCATTTGTAGAGAACAATCAGACACATGAATGAACCCAATATGTTGGGGGAAGAGTCAACACGGCTTTTGGTGAGGCATGATTTCCCTTTACAATCTATCAGAATTCTTTGAGGGGGTCAACAACCATGTGGAGGAGGGTGATTAAGTGGATATAGTGTACTTTGACTTCCTGAAAGCCTCTGACAAAGTCCCTCACCAAAGGCTCTTAAGCTAAAAGAGCAGTCATGGGATAAGAGGGAAGGTCCTTACAGACAGGAAACAAAGGGTAGAAATAAATGGTCAGTTTTCATAGTGGAGCGAGGTAAATAGCAGAGTCCCCAAAAGATCTGTACTGGGACCAGTGCTGTTCAACATAATCATAAATGATCCGGAAAAAGTGGTGAACAGTGAGATGACAAAGTGTGCAGATAACTATCCTGGGTAATTTTGTAAGTTCAAAAAGCTGACAGCGAAGAGTAGCAAGGGGATCTCACAAAAGAGGGGGACTGGGCAACAAAATGGCAGATAAAATTCAATGTTGATAAATGCAAAGTAATGCACATTGGAAAATGCAATCCCAACTATCCATACAAAATGATGGGGTGTAAATTAGCTGTTATCACTCAAGAAAGATTTTGGAGTCAATGTGTATAGTTCTCTGAAAACATCTGCTCAACGTGCAGCAGCATTCAAAAATGCTAACAGAATATTAGGAACCATTAGGAAAGGGATAGCTCATAAGACGGAAAATATCACAATGCCTCTATATAAATCCATGGTATGCCCACAGTTTGAATACAGCATGCAGATCTGGTCACCCCATCTCAAAAAAGATACATTAGAATTGGAAAAGCACAGAGAATGGCAACAAAAGCGATTAGGTCTATGGGACAACTTCCATACAACAAGAGATTAAAAAGGACTGGGACTCTCCATCTTACAAAAGAGATGACTAAAGTGGGATAGGACAGAGATCTACAGAATCATGAATGGTGTGGAGAAAAAGTGTTATTTACCCCTTCACAGAACACAAGAACTAGGGGTCATCCAGTGAAATTAACAGGCAGCAGATTTAAAACAAACATAAGGAAATAGTTATTCACACAGCACACAACCTGTGGAACTCATTGCCAGAGGATGTTGTGAAAGCTAAAAGTATAACTGGGTTCAAAAAAGAATTAGATACGTTCATGGAGGATAGGTCTATCAATGGCTATTAGCCACGATGGTCGGGGTGCAACCCCATGCTCTGGTTGTCCTTAAACCTAACTGCCTGAAACTGGGACTGGATGACAGGATGGATCACTCGATAAATTGGCCTGTTCTGTTCATTCCCTCTAAGCATCTGGCACTGGCAACTGTCAGAAGACAGGCTATGGGCTAGATGGACCATTAGTCTGACCCAGTCTCATCATTCTTATCTTCTTAACAATTCATTGCAAGAGCTCCGTCCCTTTTTGCATTTGCAGATTATCCACCAGTAAACATGTTACTGAGCCGCTTGCTAAGGATTGCTCCCTGACTACTGCTTCAAGTACTTGGGATTCATCCTTTGCTTTTGGTGCTGCACGATTGGTCACCTAAATCACATGGCTTCTGCTGTCCAATTGGATTATTCCCAAAACCTAAAGTGCTTTCAACAGTGGCCACTCCATAGCCCTACAAGTATAGGGCATCACTTTCCCTGCTGCCTGCCCTGCGGTTAGCCTGCAGGGATGTCAATCCAGACCCTTTCACCGACATGAACGCTACATATGTACAAATAATCAGTTGACAAGTCCCTGATCCTGCAGTTGGATCCACTCAGCCAGAGCCCTAAGCATGGAAGTCCAGCCCACATGGATCTGATTGCAGGATCAGGGCCTTAGTAGTCCCGTTCTAATTGTCTTTGAATCTGAGAGACAAATGCTCTGGAAATAAAGCAAACCACTACCGCTATTTACTAGATCCGCCCACCTGACAGAGAAAGAGAGAGTCATGTTTAGGTGTAGATCCAGCATTCATAAACAGAAGTACAAGGAGAAGCACTAAACAGGGATCTTTCCACACAGCCCCAGTCCAAGCCCCCACGCACAGGAGCACTGTGGCATGAAGTCAAATAAACATGGCAGAGGAAATCAAAAGGCAAAAAAAAGAAAAAAAGAAAAAGCTAACCATCTATTCAACTCTCTCCAGTTGAAAGTCTCCAGGCCCTCAGAGAAACAAGAAGCAACCCAAAATCATTGCAAACAATTCAAGGAGAAGCCCCCCCGGTCACATGAAGAATCTGTTGCATTTTAAAAGAAACAATAATAAAAAAAACACATTTTTTTAAAAGGGAAATTTCCCCATCATCTGACTTGCTGAGGTTCAGTGGAATCAGGAAACATGCTGGAGGGCTGTTGCAATCCTTCCTGATTTACAATTAATTAATCAGAGGCTGTAGTTGCACCCAATCTGAATCTGGCACAGTGTGTTCTCACCGCTAACAGCGCAAGACTGGAAGCCAGGCATCCCTGCGTTTTATCCCTGACACTAACACAATGCATTGCTTATCGAGTGACCTGCTTCCCTGGGCCCAACTCACAGTTGACCTGTACTTTGTGGAGTCATTGACGCCAACGCATCATGGATGTGAAAACCACACCAAATCAGAAGGGCATTTTACATCCACTCTACACTGGTGTCAATGGCAAGGTGCAGAGCAACAGCAAATATGGATTCTCTGCCTCAGTTTCCCCATCAATAAAATGGGGATTAACAACACTTGAAGTCAGTGGGAATCAGTACACGCAAAGGGGCTCACACTAATGGATCCCAAAGCAGGACTGGGGCCTTCTACTTCAGAAGGGGTTGGCGAGTACTAGCTAGCTAAGGTTTGCAACATGTTTTGAAAACATGTTAAAACTGCACACAGATTAAGGCTGATAGTGTATCTTCCTTTGTGTCCGAAAAGTGCCTGCAGCTACCACAATCTAAATAATAACAGTACTGTAATAGCAGTGCTAAGTTATTATTAATAATGCTTTTAAAAAATAGCGCTAATACAGCCCGTTGGGTCTGATTTGTTTTGTGTGTTAAAGGTTCTAATCTTGAATCAGGATCTGCACAGGCTCCACTCACCTCTTCCCAGATACAACTGCAGGATCAGTGCCTCAGAGTCTAAACATTAGCTGTAGCATGCAGCACCAAACGCGTACACTCAATCCTTAGATAGTAAATAATAAAGCACAGACCATGTTTGTAGAGTGCTTCAAAAGCAAAAAGCGCTGTTGCATCCACACTGTGCCCATTGAGAGCCGGACTCTCAGATGAGCACTAAGTATTTATTCATTATTCAGTCTAAACATCCCACTGCAATCACACACCAACCACCCAGAGAGTTTGCCACCCAATATTTTCCAAACACTTGTCAGTATCAATAACACCAGAAAGTTCCTTCCTGCTGGACTTCTAGTGCCGTTTTCAAGCACAGGGAAGGACTTTCCAAAGTTGATTTCATCTTTAAAGAAAAGCCTGGGCAGTTATTTCCAGAAGGCAAAAGGAACAAGTACAAAACAACTCTGCTGCCTGGCGTTACTGCGAGCAGCGCAGCCCTGCCTGACGCTCACACAAGCGCTGGCTTCCCACCGTAACAAGTTACATAAGATCCAGGAGACTCACTTTTAATCTGCTTTCTGCGCGGCTGCGAAAGCAGACACCCCCCCCCCACACACACACACACACCCTCCTGCTTTCCCCCCCTCCCACAGCCATGGGGTCTGCTGGGAAAAGGGGTAACTCCCCCCCCCTTTGCTGTGCTCAGCTCCCGGTTCTGGTACCGGGGCCAGAGTGTGCGTGCTCCCGCCCCCATCCCCCCGCGAGGGTGTCCCAGCTACCCACTCACGCCTGCCCCTCGGGTGCTGGGACCGGAGTCCCGCCTGCCCCCTCTCTCCCTGAGCGGCTACAGACCCCCTGCCGCCACCACCCCGGGCAGGGAGCCCACCTGCCCGCTCGCCCCCAGCCGGTTCTGGGTCCGCCGCTAGCTCCAGGGCCGCTCTCCGGCCACGCACCCTGCCCCACTCGGGGGGGACCCCAGCGTCCCCCCAACGCCCCAGCTGCGTTCGCCCCCCGCCCCCCGGGCTGCTTTGCGGGCAGGGGCCGGCTCCTGCCGCCGCCCCCGCCCCGCGCACTTACCCTCCCGTGAAGGTCAGCGCCCGCCGCGGACTTTCCCCAACTTGCTCCAAGTCCCGGCGGCCCCGCGCGCCTGGCCGGACACCCGGCCGCTCCCCGGGGGGGGGCCGCTCCAGCCGCTGCCGCCCGCCCTCCCCGCGCTGCGCCTCCGGCCGGGCTCGTCACCCCTGGGACCCCGGGCGGGCAGGCAGCGCTCCCCCCTCCCGCTGTCAGGCACCTTCTCGCCCGCTTCCTCGCGGCACCCAAAAGAGGGCAGCACTCCCCGGGCGCGCGCCGCCGCGGGGCATGCCGGGGCTTGTAGTTCCCCGGCGCCGCTGGGGGGGTTTGCCCTTCCAGAGCCACCCGGTGCCCATTGCATGATGGGACTTGTAGTTTTGTCCTTGTTCCCTGTGGCTTTTTTTTTTCCTCCCACCCGCCAGCATAGAAGTTGTTAATTATTTATTTCACCCCCCCACACACACACACACACATAACTTTTCTTTTAAATTTTTCATTTTTACTATATTTTCCCCCCAGATTGATTTTCACAGGGAAAGTTTTAAGAGGTATTTAGGCCTCTTTTTGTTCAGGGTTTGTACAGCGCCGAGCACAGTGGGGGTCCAGATCTGAGACAGGAGCTTCTAGGTGCTACTGCAATACAACATAAAATAATAATTAATCATAATAAATAGAGATGAGACAAACAGGGAAATACATCCGGGACATTTCTTCACACCAGGGTCTGGTCTCCACTACAGCCCTGTTTTGTTATAACTGCATCGCTTAGGGGTGTGAAAAATTCACACCTCTGAGCGATGTAGTTATACCGACCTAAGCGCTATGTCAGCGGGAGAGCTTCTCCTGTCGCCAGACGCAGATTAAGATTTATTGGGGCCCTTGGCACAAAGAACATTTGGGCCCCTCACACCTTGGGGGCCCAGGGGTGCCAGAGTTAGGGAGGCCGGTGGGCTATGGCTCCCCACACTTTTAAAAGCAGGAGGGCCATGCCTGTCCACATTCTAACATGGGTAGTAGCCTCAGGCAGGTGCGGCGCGGCAGCAGCATGGGCGTAGTTTGGGGGGGAAAGAGGCATTGACCCCCAAAGCTGCAAGCCTCAGGCCAGAGGCGACAGGAGGAATGGTGCCGTACATGGTTGCTGCCTCGGGCACAAAGCCCAGGCAGCAGCGGGGGCAGCCTGTCACTGGGAGCAGGAGGGACCTGGTCCGGGGCAGCCTGGCAGCGGGAGGCCAGGAGCCGGCTGCAGACACTGAGCGAGCCCGAGCAGAGTGCGGTGGCTGCTAAGGCCAGGCCAGTAGCAGCGGGAGCTGTCCTGGAAAAGCCCTCCCTGCCCAGCTCCTTGCTGCCTGAGACTGTCCCAGGGCTCCCCACTGCCTCCCAGTCGGGGCAGTGCTTCCTCTCCCCGCAGAGCATGTCTGCAGGCCCCGGGGAGGAGTCAAGAGGCCAGAGAGGAGCCCCCGTCCTTGGGTCCCACCAGCAGTGTCGTGCCTTGGGAGGGCAGAGACACAGGCTGGCGGCTGCTTTTGGGCACCCCAGCCCCAGTCCAGGACAGGTGGAGGGTCCAGAGCTCCCCACAGCAGCCTAAGCTACCTGGGCAGCTCCTACCACTGCCCGTCTCTGGCTTTTGGCCTAGCCAGGAGGGGAAGAGGAAGAGTAGGAGCAGGGGCGGGGCCTCAATGGAAAAGAAGGAGCAGGGGGCGGGGCCGCAGTAGAAGAGGAGGAGCAGGGGGCGGGGCCACAATTCCGGCACCGGTGTCCCCCCACTTCTACCCAGGTTCCAGCGCTCCTGCGGGGACTCCCAAATTGGCCAGGGCCCGTGCGTTACTCCGCCACTGCCTGTCACATAGCTACTGCCTCTCAGGGAGGTGGATTAACTAAACTGATGGGAAAGTCTTCATTAAAGTGTTACAGCAGCATTTTAAGTTTAGACATGCCCTGGGCCCGGTTTTTAAACGTGTCAAGCACACCTCACAAGTCAATGGGGGCTGCACGTGCTCAGCACCTCTTCAAATCAGACCTAAACAGCCAGCTTTCCAAAAGCGCTCACCTCCCATTTAGGCCTCTCACGAGAAGTCATCAGAGCTTCAAAAATGCTCTCATTAGCTCCCATTGTTCTCGCGGGGTGGGAGCTGGGGGGGTGGGGGGGGGGACAAGGGGGGCAATTTGCCCCAGGCCCCACAGGGGACCCCATGAGAATATAGTATTCTATAGTATTGCAACTTTTTTTTATGGAAGGGGCCCCCAAAATTGCTTTGCCTCAGGCCCCCTGAATCCTCTGGGCAGACCTGGGTGGGAGGAGTCTCTGTTGTTCTCAGTGGCCGCTGCTGAGCCCTTTTGCAAGTCTGAGGACAGGTCTATACTTAAAAAGCTGCACCAATGCAGTGCACCGCTGTAGTGCTTAAGTGACGCTGCTCCAGAAATTCCTGTCGGCGTAGTTAATCCACCTCCGTGAGAGGCAGTTGCTGTGTCAGTGGGAGATGCTCTCCTGCCAGCATAGGGCTGGCTACACCAGGGGTTAGGTCAGTTAAACTACGTCACTCTGGGGTGTGGATTTTTCACACCCCTGGGCAACATAGTTATATCGATATCGGTCTGTAGTGTAGCCCTGGCCGGAGTATTTTTATTAGGTGTCTAAATGAGTGCTGGGCTCTTCTGAATCATTTCCCTGCCACTGCAGAGCCTCGGGCACTGGTGCACCTGAGTCCCTCCTGTTCCCTGCCTGCGGCACATAATAGTCTAATCTCCTGTGGTCTAATTTCAGTGGGTGGGTCTAGTGGGTGGGTGGAGTTGGTGGCCTATGGCAGGGGTTCTCAAACTGTGGGTCGGGACCCCATTTTTATGGGATCACCAAGGCTGGTGTTGGCCCTGGGCCCCAGCAAGTCCCGAGCCCAAGCTCCACTGCCCAGGGCTAAGGTTACGTGTCCCCTGCCCAGGGCAGAAGCCCTTGGGCTTCAGCTTTGCCCCCCCCCCCATGGCCGGGGTGGTGGGGCTCAGGCGGACTCGGTCTTTGGTCCCCGCTCCTGGGGTCGTGTCGTAATCTTGTTGTGGGGGGGGGGGGGTGTCACAATGCAATGAAATTTGAGAACCACTAGCCTAGGATGACCAACTAGCAAGTGTGACAAATTGGGGAGGGGAGTAATATGGTCCTATATAAGACAAAATACCTAATATCGGGGCATCTGGTCACCCTATGGTGGCCTGTGCTATATAGGAGGTCAGACTACATAAGCTGATAGTTCCTTCCCAGCCTTTTGATTCTTTGACTATAAAAGCTGATATGACCTCACCCACCTTGTCACCCTTACCACTAGATTATCAGTTAGACCGCTGGATGGCAATATAGCATCACTGATATCACCTTACATAAGGCATTGCCTACAGTTACCACCTTCTCTATTTGTCCTATAGGACAAAAATCTGGACATTGCAACATCTAGATGTGGGGTTGCATGTTGGGATAGATTCCAATACCTCCAAACTTTGGGGCAGTTCGAATCCAGAGTCAAGTCATGAAGCTCTGCCTGCTCTGCTCCCCAATTATTTGCAAATACACATGAATGATTCATGAAAAATTCATGCACGCACTCAAATATTTGGGCACACTTAGGCTTGGTCTACACTTACCCCCCAAGTCGAAGTAAGGTACGCAAATTCAGCTACGTGAATAACGTAGCTGAATTCGACATACCTTACTTCGAACTTACCGCGGTTCAGACGCGGTCCACACGCGGCAGGCAGGCTCCCCGTCGACTCCGCGGTACTCCTCTCGTTGAGCTGGAGTACCGCAGTCGACGGCGAGCACTTCCTGGTTCGATTTATCGCGTCCAGACCAGACGCGATAAATCGAACCCGGAACTTCGATTGCCAGCCGTCGAACTACCCGGTAAGTGTAGACCAGCCCTTAGTGAATTGTTCAGGAACAGCTCGTGAACAGCTTTGAGCAGGGGGTTGGACTAGATGACCTCCTCAGGTCCCTTCCAACCCTGATATTCTATGATTCTATGTGATCATTCCTGTGTATTTGTGAAAAAGCCACAGACACTCCCATAGGCTAGTGAACAATCAGCCACTGCTCAGGGGTTCGAGGATGCTGTGCAAGCTGTTTGCAGGGCAATTCTGCATTGAGGTCCCGATTCTGCTATGTATTTAAGCACACGCTTGAACATGGACCTCAATGGGACTTTAGCATGTGCTTAAATTCTTTGCTGTTTGGGGGGTCTTAAAGCAATTCTGTGGGTCATACTGCTGCCTCAGCGAAGTGATCATTTATCTGTGATAGCAGAGCAAAGGTTGCTGTACTCTTCCCTGGCCTCCTGATGAGAAGCTGGCAGCAGAGTCTCCTTCTTCCAGACAACAGGGTGGCAAAGATCCACGGGGAAAAGTACGTATGTTGAGGCAGAGCATGAAAGGGAAAGGAAGGGGAACTTGCAGCATGGAGAGACTGAGGCTATAGAGACCCCAATAACCTCCCCCAAACTCTTTACGGCAGGTGCTGGGTGTCAGCTTGGCCGCTGTTATCTGACCTTGCAGGACCATTACAGGCAGACCCTGAGCATTGTAGCAATACGTGTTGCTCTCGCACCCCCCTGGGCAGGAACAGACTTTGAGGCATACATGACAGACTTCGAAGCATCCATTGCTTTTAATGACTTATTGCAGCAAAGGTTATTATTATTGATTGAAGGAAGGAAAAAGAGAGCCCAGAGGAAGGTGAGTTCAGAAGGATCCGTCCACAGGAACTGAAAGGAACAGGAGTGTGTGGGAAAACTCAGACAAGCTCAAGTGATGGTCAGGAGGTCTAGGCAACAGCGGCAAAACCGATCCTGTTGTTGCCCATGTCGTAGACGGAGTAGTACTGCCTGAGGAAGACGTCTCCCAGGATCCAGAGGGGCTGCCCGTTCTGGGAGGGCAGGTACGTTTGCTCAACCCCAACGGAGCAGTAGCCATTGTTCTGTGAAGCAAGGAGGTAGGACATGATGAGTGAGACTCAGAAGGGTTGGGACATCATGAGCACAAGGTAGCCCAGGGTGGAAAACTGAACAAATTACATCCAACCCGTGAAAACACCCCCCTACTTCAGCGCCCTCTGTGGGGATTGTGAGAATGCAAGTGACAGGCTGGGCCATTACACAATGGGTAAGGAGAAGAAAAACAGGTGACTGCAGCATCCCCAGGCCCATACAGCTCTGCTGACACCCTCTTCGTTGCAGGAGCCAGCTCAGAGCTGCCCGCCTCATCTGTAAAATGCGCCACAGGCTTGTTGCTGCCAGCCTGACATGTGATTTATTTATTATATTGCCACAGCGCCTACAAGGAGCTACACATACTCCAAACACACAAGGAGAGATGATCTCAAACTTCTGCCTTCTCTGCACCCACTGTTTGTGTAGCATCAGCCTCCTCTCTGGCTATTCATACAACCTGGCCACTCGTATCCATCCTTCCATCAATCTAGCACTGTAGCTAACTAACTCCCTCAATATGGGTGCGTTTTTTTAAAGCCCCAGCTGCTGGAATCTGGAGAAAGCATGAGAGTCTAAGCTTTTTTTTTTTTTTTTAAGTACATTTCTAGTTCTCATGGTTGCAAAGAAAAGCTTAAAAACATGAAGCAAATGGGTCTTAAAGGCTCAGAATTCAATAGGCAAATAAAAAGCACCCAAAATGTATTGTTTTAAAGATCTCAGGATTTGTACGTGAATTTCATGATATTTGCAGCCTCACACATGATTTTTATATGCTTGCGGTTGGCAATACTGGAAGTTTCTCTCTATCTAGGTATTTATACCGCACTCACCATAGCTTTATCTGAACTCCCCACAAATGTCTATTTTATATAAACAAAGAGTCAGATTCTGCATTGCTGTCTATGCAGCTACACCAGTTTACACCAGCTGAGGATCAGGTGCAAAGAAATCTGTTATTCTTACTCTTCTGTTCCACCTGTCATGATTCTTTGAAGCTCCGAGTCCTGTAGTCTGGAACTAACTGCTTGTGCCTGCTCTTCATTGATTCTCCATCTCATGCCCAGTCTCAGCTGGAAATATCCCTTTTCAATTTTGCCTGTGTCTGCTAATTTTTTCCTCCCTCTCCTAGTGATTATTTAATAGTGTAAAATTATTTGGAACGCAGTTATTGTGTGAAGAAGGCTATGCTAAACAAAGTTATATTGACATGCATTTAATTTTATTCTATTGCACTGCATTGTACTGTAGTGCATTGCATTGTACCATACTGCTTCGCAGTGCACTGTAATATACTCTGTTGCATTGCATTAGTCTATATTGCAGTGCATTGTACTGTACTGCATGATACTGCGTTGCATTGCTTTGCATTCTGCTATGTGGCACTGCAGTGCACGGTACTGCAGTGCACTGCACTGTATGATATCATATCATCAGAAATATTTCCACACAGTCCCACTACTGACTAAGAATCCTGGCTCTCCTCTTTGTCGATCAGATTATAAAGAGATGTCAGAGGAGCTTGTCCCTTCCAAACCCATAATACGTACGTTGAGGATGTAGGCCGAGGGAGGCAGAGGAAATGAAACTCCATTGATGGTGAAGGAAATGGTGGGCAAGCTCTGGATACTGCTGCAGTCAACCACATACTGTGAAAAGAAAGGCAAGGTCACGTGAACAGCCTGTACCAGCAGAGAGCTGGGACTCTGGGAGGGACACTGTAGCACTGACCATGAGGAGGTTCCCCGGCCGCCACAGTGCACTGAGCAGTTTCAGCAGATAGAAAAGCTGATTATCAGCCTCATTCCTTCCTCCACCCAGGCTCTCATAAGCACTGGGGGGCCGTACTCAGCCTCACCAGGCCCAATGTGCCATGCTTCTCAATTCCTGGCATTCCATGAGCATAGAGCAGTGGTTCTCAACCTCTTTACCATTGTGGGCCGCATATACAGCTCTCTGTGTGTTATGTGGGCCTCATGCACACAATATATATACTACCTCTATGACCCTGAGGATGTCACATGGGCCGCAGCTGTGTGCTGATTGGGCCTCAAGTAGCCCTTGGACCACGGGTTGAGAATCACTGGCATAGGGATACCACCAGCGACTCTGTAGTGCAGCTGCTCCACCTACCTCGCCGTACTCATTCGCCTGAGCACCTACATCCTGCAGGAAGCTGTTCATGAACTGCTGTGGGACGGTGAGGAGGGAGGTTCCTGTGTCCACGATGGCCTGGCAGCCCTGGCTGCACCAGCCCGTTGCCTGTCCACCGATAGCGAACCTAAGGAGGAGATAAATGCAGCAGGGCTCATGGTGCAAACGTTGAGCCAAGTGTGAGAAGCTCCCCGTATACACTAATGGCTTAAGGATCCTTACTCAGCATTGCCTACCTGCTAGGAAGCCAGGCTCCAGTGCTAGCTCTTGGGCCAAGTTATGCCTTGTGTCGCACCCCTGAAATCCCACTGAGTGCAGTGGGAGAAGTATGAGTCAAAACAAGGGCAGAATTCAGCTCCTTATTTTGAACCCCTAGAGCCAGGAGTTTTCCTTGCTCATGGGGGCATCAATGCATTTTATATTGAGGATGATAAAGTCCCCTCCTGAGCTGTGTGCAAGGGTCAGACCCAGCGATATGGCCCCACATGTTCAGGTGCAGAAGCCCACTACAGACAATGAATGATTTTGAAATCAGGGATCGGAAACTCAACTCACTCATCAATGCCGATCTGCCAGTACAGCTCTTGAGTGACGGGAGCCCAGTAGATCTGCCCGGAATAAAGGCTGCTGTCTACTCCTCCAAAAACGACCTCCCCACCGTATTGAGAGCTTGGCTGGCTGTGAGCACAAAGGGAAAGGATCAGCTACACACAGTAATCTCTAAATAATCTAGCAAAGACACTGTATATCCAGCGGGATTAGAGACTTTCAGTAGCTCTCCAGACTTAAAAGGACAAGAACATCATTCCCTGCCTGGTGATGGGGATTTGTCAGCATTCAGAAAAGCCCCTTCTTGTTTGTCTTTGGTTTCCCAGCAAAGCAAATGGGTCTGAGACAGATCGACAGTTAACACGGGGATGGGATTTCAATTCAAGGTAAATTAAATGAAAACACGCAAACAAAGGAAGCATGTCCCTCTGGCTCTCGACATTGCCTACATTCACAACACAATACAGCCAAGGCCAGTGGAGTGCAAGGAAGGGAGCGCCACATGGGCCATCACAACCAACAGTGGTGACATCAAAAGTGATGACGTCCTCGGTTAGCATTTCTACAGCTGCCTATGTTACCAATGAGAAGAGAAAGGAGACACAGAGAGCGAGTGGATAGTTGAGGCAGAGAGAAATCGAGGGGAAAAGAAAGGCAAAGAAAAGAAAACACAAAGCAGGGAGAGAGACATGAGAAAACATGGAGAGATGGAGCCAGTGTGAGCACTTTGGGGCCTGGACTGCCTTTATTTCTTGGCACTAAAATAAATAATAGGACAGATGGATGGTTCGATTGCTCCCTTACCTGCTCAGATAGAAACTGAAGATTGGCTGAGAAAGCAGGTTTTCCTGCAGCATCCCTTGCAAAGCAGTGGTAGCGCCTCCTACCGCCAGGCTAGGGTAAGCCATGCCCAGAATGCCGTCAAACTGAGCATAAATGAAGTTGGTGCCAGGCTCGTTTTCGCTCAGACCGAACTCCTGGTTGGTGACGGCGATGTTCTGGAGCTAAAGAGAGGGCGGGAAAGTGTCACTAAGCCTGTTTGCAGTGGTGGTGTAGCCGTGTCAATCCCAGAATATGAGAGAGACAAGGTAGGGGAGGGAATAGCTTTTACTGAACCAACTTCTGTTGGTGAGAGAGACACGCTTTTGAGCTACACAAGAGCTTTGGGTAGGCTGAAAGCTTGTCTCTCTCACCAACAGAAGTTGATCTAATACCAGATATCACCTCACTCACCTTGTCTCACTGATACAACCTGTGAGGTATGGAGAGGTAGAATGCTCATGGCTGTCCTATGGCCAAGTGGCCTCACTGATGACATTCAAGGGTCTCCTTGTCACCCTTTCCACTAGTGATGGGGGGGGGGGGGCATGGGGAGCAGATTGGCTACCACAGCCCTAAGGATGAGGGGAAGCTTCCTCAGCGGTGACTCACACCAGTACTAAGGGATTGTGAAAGGCCTCGGATTCGTAGCCACAATATGCCCCGGGGCCTGGTTCTCCTCTCACTCACACCAGAACAACTCGATTGTGAGAGGGGAGGGAAGGCCTAGAGATTCGTGGCGGAGTGCCGCCCCAGGGCTCTGTGTCGGTAGGTTTTGGCCAAAAAGATCCTAATGATTGTTAGTCATCACTAGACTGACTCACTCGACGGATTGTTGTGTCACAGAAATAATACTTACTGTCATGGTGTCATAGCCGAAAAACCCGGTGAGACTGCCACTGCCATACTGCAAGGAGAAGGTCTGCCCATTGGATGAGTAGGTGGAGGACTGGCTGGGGTTGAATCTTGCATGGTTGCCTAGAAACACAATGCAATTTTACCGCTAGTTGTCCCCCCATCTTGCTTTCCATATAAATATGTATTCATATATTCTGTGGTCTCAGAATTAGAGGATGGGCGTGGGAGACCAGAGTCCTGGGTTTGATTCCCAGCTCTGAAGGGTTGAAGCTAGGGTTGCCAACTTTCTAATCACACAAAACCAAACACGCTAGCCCCGCCGCTGCTCAGAGGCCCCTCCCCCTTCCCCGAGGCCCCACTCCCACTCACTACATTCCCCTTCCCTCAATGGCTCACTCTCCCCCACCCTCACTCACTTTCACTGGGCTGGGGCAGGGGGTTGGTGTGTGGGAAGGGGTGAGGACTCTAACTGGGGGTGCAGGCTCCAGCGTGGGGCCAGAAATGAGGTGTTCAGGGTGCAGGAGGGGGCTCCAGGCTGGGGCAGGGAGTTGGGGTGCAGGAGGGGGTGAGGGCTCCGGCTGGGGTGCGGGCTCTGGGATGGGGCTGGGAATGAGGGTTTTGGGGTGCAGGAGGGGGCTCCAGGCTGGGGGGTGGGGCCGAGGGATTTGGCATGCAGGAGGGGGCTGCGGGTTGCGGCAGGGGGTTGGGGTGTGGGGGGGAGGGCTCTGGGCTGGGGGTGCAGGCTCTGGGCTGGGGCCAGGGATGAGGGTTTGGAGTACAGGAGGGGGCTCTAGGTTTGGGGGCACAGGCTTACCTCGGGGGCTCAGGGCTGGGGCAGGGGGTTAGGGCTCGGGGTTGGGACATGAGCTTACCTCGGGCAGCTCCCGGTCAATGGCACAGTGGGGCTAAGGCAGGATCCCTGCTTGTCCTGGCTCCATGCTGTGCCCGGGAAGTGGCCAGCAGGTCCGGCTCCTAGACGAGGGGGGCCAGGAGGCTCCACGCCCATCTCTTGCCCACAGGCACTGCCCCCCCACACCCACCAGCTCCCATTGGCCACGGTTCCTGGCCAATGGGAATGTGGAACCGGTGCTCGGGGTGGGGCACAGCAGGTGCCAGGACAGGTAGGGACTAGCCTGCCTTAGACCCGCAGCACCGCCGACCAGACGTTTAATGGCCTGGTCGCCGGTGCTGAGCGGAGCCACCAGGGTCCCTTTTCAACGGGGTGTTCCGGTCGAAAACCGGACACCTGGCAACCCTAGTTGAAGTGGGAGCCCTGACTCCTGGGTTCTATTTCCGGCTCCATCCCTCCGGCTACCCATCTGTATATTGGAGGTAGTAACACTTCCTGAACTCCCATGGAGTTTGTGAGGCCTAATTGATGCCTGGAAAGTGTGTTGCAGTCATCTGGTGAAAGGGCCAGGTAGTCATGATTCATTATAGGGGCTATTATATAGAGATCGGCCTTCAGAATCCAGTTGGCTGTGGCTTCTTGACTGATGAAAATTCAGTATGAATTCGGTTTCTCAGGAATCGAGCTGTCCTGAGGACGTGTCTCTGTGCATTAACTGAAGGCTCTAATCACCTAGAAGCAAAATTCTTTAACAGCCGGCCGGGATGGATTACTCACTGCAGGCCTGGCTCTGGCAGTACACAGATGGCACCCACAGGTTGGAGGAGCCGGTGTCGAAGAGAACCAGGAAGTTCTGGGGCGGGGTTCCAATGCTGATCTCCCCATAGTAGGATGCCTAGAGAGGGCATATTGCAATATGAATTTCAACAGAGGTTCTCCCAGAGAGGACAGTGAGCTGGACTGAGTTGTGGTGTAACTCCCCGTGCAGCCAGAGAGTTACACTAGAAATAATGCTGGTCCCTTGTACACTCTGGAGAACAGACAGTAATCCCCAAATCAGATCAATTTCCTGTTTCTTCACTGATGGCTGGGCGCTCACAAAGGGAACGGGAAATTTGAGTTCCAGATGCGCCCCTTGGCCAAATGAACATGAAATGTGACAAGAAGCCTGTCAAAGATCTTGCAAGTTGGGGGCATCTTCTCTGGCACATGGTACAAGCCATGTCCCTTAAAGATAATGTATCCTGTGGTGACAGGGCCCATGGAAGAGAGACGAACAGAGAGTGATTTGTGTTGGTAGAAAGAAAGAAAGAAAGAAAGAAAGAAAGAAAGAAAGAAAGAAAGAAAGAAAGAAAGAAACCATTACTCACATCCATATACGCCATTGGTTCAAAAGCAACATTGTACTCATTGAAACGGTACTTGTTGGCTGGATCAGTTTTGTGGTGCTTCAGATATTCCACCAGCACTCCCTTCTCCTTCAATATCTCTCGGATAGTCTTGCCTTTCTTGAGGGTCATCCTGCACAGAATGAAGAGAAGAGGCCAGGGACTCAGCAGAGAAATTGCTCATCCTTCAAGCATTTGTCCATCTAGGAACCCTACCATGATGCTGTTCCCTACACTTGGGTCCCCCCACAGCTAATTATGTTGCCACTCACAGGACTTGAGAAGTTGTGGCAATTAAAGGTTAGCCATGAACTACCACTCACTATAGACAGGGACTGTTGTGTTTAGCATCATGTCAGCAGCTGATGGTTAACTGTAGAGTTTGCCCTCGAGTTAAGCATGACTAGCTGGTGCAATGTCCTTGTCTTCACTGAGAGTTTAACATAGTATTAGTTACTGTGGCTCTTCAAGGGTGAGTTCTAACACGACCTACTCTGCTAGCGATAAAGCCAGGTGCGGCCTTGCTGCATACGTGTGCACTGCTCCAGCTATCTGGCTGGCTAGTGAGTTACTCTGACCACAATCACCACTGTAGCCTCTGAGCTGAGATACTCACCTCACCAGCCCCTCTGAGAGCTGGAGGCAAACCAGGGCCAGGATGAGCCACTTCATAGTGCCTGGTTTCTCCACCAACCAGCTCCTATACGGGACACGTTGGGCAATGCAGCAGAAGTGAGTTGAAGTCTAGCATCCCTACTTTTATACCCGGGGTACTGCCCCATGGTGCCCTATCTGTTTACACTTCAGTTTCCCATATCACTGCACTCACCCAAGGTCAAAACTTTCTGTGTGTTTTCTTGCCTTAAGTATGCTAAGAAAGTCCTTACAGCTCCACTGACCTTTCAGTAAAAGCAAGTATTGCCAGTTACAGTAGCATGAAGTGATTAGGATCTGATAAGGGGGAACAAACTTGCTGATAAATTAGGGGAAAAATTGGGGTGATCAAGAAGTCAAAAGACTCAGTTATTTTAGTCACCTCAGTCCAAAGTTTCTTTCAGAAAATAAAACATCCATTAGTTGGTGCATGTGTTTATAAAATTAAGCAAAACAGATTTTATTTATGAGACACTTCGCCAGAGTTTAAATATTTTAGTCCTTGTCCATGCTGTGAGGTGAATTCTGTTCTCATTTAAACCAAAATGAGTCTTGAGTAACGGCACTGAAGTTAATGGTATTACAGCCAGATTTACCCTCAATCAGAGCATTCAGCTCCTGCGGCTTTTAAACCATGTAACTGAAATAATATGTTTTTCAAAGTGTTAATGTAAAATATTTGTAAAGTATGTGTCATGTCCTCCTCTAGTGGCTGGTTTACATATAGGATAACAGCCTACTTCTGTTGTTTGCTCTTGAAGTTACTCCTTTAGCTGAAGTAGTGGTAGGGATGTGTACTTTGGTGCTGAAGTTTCCAGATTCTAAATACTGTTGAAGAAACATCTTTGACCTCTGCTGGTCTTGATCTTGTTTTGACTGAACAAGGTTAAAATAGGGTTAGAAACAACATGGACCAGGCTTTATAGGACTGTCTTAGTCAGTCCTCAAGGGCAATCCCACAGTAACATACAGAGCACACGTTTCCAAACTAGAAAGTCAACCCAACGCCTCTCATCTGATTTCACATTCAAATAAGGTGACTGACATATTAATTTGAATGTCCAATGCTTTATATGTATATATGGTTTTGTAATTTGAATGCACACGCATTCAATTCAATTGTATTTGGGTGCATTGCTGTATCCAGACCGATATACCAGGGTCCACACATTGTTAACTATACCGGTCCAGATGGAATTGAGTTTGCATGGTCTCAGCATGGAGAAGGGTTAACCAAATGTAACCAACACACCTTCTGGGTGTGGTGTTCTGTCCCATCATATGGCATTGAGACCACTTAAGAGAGAGAGGTAAAATGAGTCTACCCTACAGCCTGAGCTAACAGCGTTTAGCTCAGGCGGTAGAGGCTCATGCACTAAGCTCTAGAGGCCCCAGGTTCAATCCTGCCTGCCAACGCCTGGGGCTTGTTGGTGTTCCACTAACACACTTTAATCCACGTTAATTTATTAAAGGCAGTTTTGGAAATTGTGCTTATCAGTCCCCTGCTATTCAGCGGGAGCGGACAGATAATTTTCCTTGGAGTGAGTACGTGGACAAATCTTATCAGTCACAAACTGAATAAACAATGGCAAAGGTTCACCTCAACTTACCAGGTATGTTTTGCTTAAAAAAAATCCAAGAAGGTTTTTTGGGCGCTCATGAAACAGAAAACACCAGGTATGGAGTCTACGGGGTCCAACAAACCTCTGCGTCCTGAGGCATAGAAAAGTGGTAACTTACTATTTTCATTTCAGCCTCCCCTCTTTTTCCTTCGTGTCCCCTTTCATTTGCCCTCTCAGTCTGCCTGTCTACCTGCATTAGTGCTTATATGGTCATATTTTTAAGGCTAGAAGGGATCATGATGAGCATCTAGTTTGACCTCCACCATAACCCAAGCCATAGACTGTCACCCAATAAGTCCTGCATCAAGCCCATGACTTCTGTTTGAGCTATAGTATATCTTTTAGAAAGACATCCAGGCTTGATTTAAAACCTTCAAGTGATGGAGAGCCCACCACATCCCTAGATAAATTGTCCCAGTGGTTAATTTAACCCTCATTTAAACATGTGCACCTTATTGCTAATCTAAATTCATCTAGCTCCAGTCCACCCACTGAATTTCAATAGGTTTATGTTCAAGAGCTGGCTTGCATCTCTTCCCCAAGATGGTCTCCATCACTATAGTACCTGAGCACTCTCCAAATATTGAAAAATAGAAATGGCTTAAGTTATTTCCATGAGCCTATGAGGATTGCCAAGGCAGGCGCTCCAGGGACAGATTGAGGACTTGCAGGTTCCCCTGCTCAGTGTAGGTGACCAGTGATAAATTAACTCAGCTGAAGGGAATTCAGCCCTCGGGCTCGCCTCCTAACACACTTCTTCAGTATGGTCAAGAGAAGAGAAGGTGAGAGAAGAGAAAGAAGTACAATGTTTGCTCACCTGGGCAGTTCATGAACCAGCTCCATTCCTGAACCAGGTTTGCCCTATTGGCTGCAACTGGGTCCTGCTCAGACCTCAAGAGCATCTCTTAAACCATCTTCTCCTGATGCCCCAGCTACCTCCGTTGATTAGGCATGGGAATCAGTGCAAAGGATTCTGGGAACACATCCAGAAAGAGTTGGTGAGTGGCTGAATGTGGAAGGGGTCAGGGGAATGAGAAATACTGAATCTGTCTGTAATTGTATCACATAGGAAACCCCACTATAGTAGTGCGAGATCAAACCTTCCAGAACACGGTAATAACAATCACAAGTTATGCATAATAAACAATTAGGCTGTTCCTGGTGCCTTTAGCCCATGATACATCTCTCAAAGGAGTGTGATCAGTGAGCCAAAGCCAGCCTTCAGTTACACTCATGTCACACACTGAAGTAGCAGAAGGGATAGGAGGACACCTGGGTTCTGTTCCCCATTTTGTCACTGATTCACAGTGTAATCTCAGGCAAATCAATTCCACGTTCTGTGCCACGGTTTTGCCCACTGTAAACTATTTACCTCCTTGCAGGGAAGAGGGGAAATTATCTCACCATCGAGATCCAAAGATGAAAGGCCGCTGTCTGTGCAAAATATTAATAGAACCTTCACTCTCCCCCATGGGTCTTTAGAGTTAACTTTTCAGAGTTAGTATTTGAAGACAGAACTCATTTTCCTTATCCTCCTGGACCCTGAGCAATCTTTAGCCCAGTTTAGGTGAATACAGCCAGCTGCTGAGGCTGGAATTTTCAAAGGAGTGTAATGGAATTAGGAACCCAGATCTTACTGGCTTTCACTGGGGTTTGGACATCTAGACCCTTTAGACTCCTTGGAAAATCCCACCCTGAATGCATAGGACTTAATGTTTATGTGCTGAAAAGCACTGAGGTCTTAAGACAATAAAGGGATGTTCATGTCACTGCTCTGTCTGCACACCCAACACCTCCTAAGTTAGGCATCTTTGCATGTGGACGGGTTGCTGAGGATTTCCATGATAATGCTAAATGGTGTATATGATGGCTCACTCTGTTTCCTCTCTGCTGTAGTACCTACCAAATTAGCCTGCAAGCTGCTTGCAGCTGATGCACCAGGTCGGATAGGGATCATAAAGCCATTCGCCCGACCCTGTGAGTCTATGTTAGTAATAAAGAGATAGAATATGAGGACTGAAGAGGAGTCATAGAGTGAGGCTAGCAGTTCAGAACCAAAACCAACTTGTCCCAAAGTTTGGGTGGGTTAGAACTTTCCACTCCACATCGCGTCCTCCAATTCAGGCTCATCTGGAACTGAGAGCAACTGTTCAGGATGGAGTTTTTCAAAAGACCTTCAAACAACCCCTAAAATTGTATCCGTACATTTTCACCTCTAAGTTTTTGTGTGTGTGCATGCAAACACCTGGACTTGTGTGTGCAAACGGCATTTACACATGAAAAGCAAACAGTTCTGTATGTTGCGCCCTGATCGGAGCAGTCACACCGTAACAGTTGACATTTTTTCAGCTGCCTTCCAGTTGATAATCTCAATGCACTCTACAAACATTAATGACAGGTTTCAGAGTAGCAGCCGTGTTAGTCTGTATCCGCAAAAAGAACAGGAGTACTTGTGGCACCTTAGAGACTAACAAATTTATTAGAGCATAAGCTTTCGTGGGCTACAACCCACTTCATCCGAGTGAAGTGGGTTGTAGCCCACGAGTACTCCTGTTCTTTTTACAAACATTAACTAATTTAAGTCTCTCAATCCCCCGTGAGGTCAGTCAGTGTTATCCCTGTTTTACAGTAGGGAAGATGAAGCCCTGATAAGTAATGGGTCAAATCCTGAAAGGTGCTGAGCACCTGCAATTCCCATTGAATTTGATGTGAATTCAAGGTATTCGGCAGGTTTAAGATGTGATCTCAAGTGGTCACACAGGGAATCTGCAGCAGATCAGGGAACTACAGCCCAATTGTCTTGAGCCCCAGTCTTGTGCCTCAGCCACAAGGTTTCCCCTTCCCCAATCCAGTTTGTGTGCAAAGATGCAAGGGCCAGATCCTCAGCTGATGCAAAGTGCCACAGCTCCACTGAAGTCAATGCAGTTAGGTTGATTTACGCTAGCTGAGGCTCCAACCTGATATTTGTCCATGTAAAAACATACACCTGGAAATCTGCTAGTGCCATTTCAGAGGCTGTTTTGGAAAGTGTGGCCCTTAAAATTAAAAGTGGACTAGGAAGGACCATATTTTCCATAAAGCTCAGTTCCCATTTAAACACCTAAATGAAATGGCAGGAGTTTTACAAGTGCTCAGCACAGAGTAGTACCCATGATTCCCAACAGAAATATAGTGGGGATTTTCCACTGTTCTCACTGGGAAGCTACTGAGGTCTCGGCTATTTTGAAAGTCTGACCAGAAACATACGACAGAGGGATTAACTTGCTGCTTTATACCCTGACTAGTTTGTGTGCAATAAGAAGGCTGCGAGACCCACAAATACACAGCTGCGCTAAATCTTTACTCAACAAAACGCCAAAGAAGACAAGAGACAATTTGACTCAATGCCGTTTTCTTGCAACCATAGATTTAGAGAGCACTGATGAATATACAAAAGCAGAAGGCAGGTTCACACAGGACCCATGATACATTTAGAATGATACACTCTGTCCATATAAACTTAGTATGATTCCATCAGCATCAAGGAGAGAAGATTTAGACAGGAGAGGGAATGGCGTGGTCCTGTCCAGCTGACTCCTGGTTTGTCTAGGCTGATGGGGCAAAGCCCACTTTGTTGATGGCCATGTCATAGACAGAAGAGTATTCCTTGAGAAGGACATCACCCAGGATCCAAAGAGGTCGTCCGTTCTGAGAAGGCAAGTAAGTGATCTCAACCTCGGCCATGTTTCTGTAAGAGAGAAAACAGACAGAGGCAGCTTCAGTGCTGTGGTTTGACTACGTAGCCTAAACCCTGAAGCTCTGGCACACATACTGGGAGATTTAAGTGGCTTTGATAGGAGCAGGAAAAGTCACATTGCTAGAAGACTAACCCCATCATTTAGAGTGCTGTTAGAGAGGACAGTCTAACAGAGCTGCAGCATGGGGGAAAGGTCTCTGAATCTGCACCGAAACTCAGGGAAGCAGAGAGAACTGGGATCCATTAATGAGGAAGGTGATGGTCGGCATGTTCTGGACATTGCTGCAGTCAACCATGTTCTCTGGAAGCAAAGAGACAGAGGGTTTAAGTCTGTAACAAACGAGAGCAGAGGACGCCCTTGCAGTGCCTACCAACAGAGGAGATTGGCACTTCCAGGTATCGATGCTTCTATCCAACAAAGGGGAGAAACCACCCTGCTGCACTCTGCCATCACACGGGCAGCAGCTTCTTCAGCCTCACACATGCTCCCTTGTCCCCTACCTAGCATGGGAACAGCAGCAAGGTTACGTTCACCAAGCCTGCTTCAGATCTCCTGCTGATTTTACACTGGGCCAGCTGAGGTTAGTCAACATAACTCCTCTGGCTTCAGCAGAGCTACATTGATGTACACCAGTCAGTGATAGGCCCCCCTGGGCTTCTTGATTTACAGCGATATAAGGGAGGTCAGGATCTCCCTCTCCAAATTTAAACTCAGGGAAGGACTTGCTGTACGTACTTGCAAATGTAGTTAATGGTGTTAACAGCTTTAAGCCTCCAGTTCCTGGGCTCCTCTAGCAGGGCCGGCTCTAACTTTTTTGCCGCCCCAAGCAAAAAAAAAAAAGAGCGCCGCCCCCCCGAAACAACCCCCCCCGAGCGCCGCCCCGCCGAAACAACCCCCCCCGAGCGCCGCCCTGCCCCGCTGAAACAAAAACAAAAACAAAAACCTTGAGTGCTGCCCCGCCGAACCAAAACAAACAAACAAAAACCCCGAGCGCCCCCAGCCACCCCAAGATTGGCCACCCCTTACACGGTGCCGCTCCAAGCACGTACTTGGTCGGCTGGTGCTTGGAGCTGGCCCTGTCCTCTAGGAATCTTTGCCTGAACACACCACAGGCCAGCTTTATGGTCTTGGAGTCCTAGTATCATGCATTGCAAAAACCCTCACAGGACATCCTCAGCATCTGTGCAAAGCACTCATAGCACCTACATTCTGGTTGTTCTGCTGAGCACCTACAGCCTCCAGGAAGTCCCCCATGTACTGCTCTGGGACGGTGAGCAGAAACGTCCTGGTGTCTACAATAGCCACCTGGCAGCCTTGGCTGTACCAGCCAGTCTCCTGCTGTCCAATAGTGAACCTAAGAAGGGAAGCCCACGAGATTTCACTGTACACGTCTGTCAGCCACGAGAATGCCTCTGATGCAGGCTGAGCCAAGAGCACAAGGCTTCTGATACTCGATAACCTGCAGTTCAGAGACCCGTATTCTATAGAGCCAAGCACTGTCACTGGCCCTGATTCAGCCAAGGACAGAAGCACTCGCTTAACTTTCAATGCATGCTTATCTCCCTCTCTATTCATCAAAGCATGCAGCTAACTTTAAGGGCTTTCATGTATCTAATGTCTAGGACATGCTGAAGAACTTTGTTGAACTGGGGCCTAGGATAGAAGCTTTTATCATTACTGGCTCCAAGCACCTTTTGAGAGTGTCTGAAATCCAGATCCCAATGCCAAGCTCACCTGGGCCAAGTTCAGACCTCTTTTTAAGCAGTAATCCCTCCACTTTATCTTGAGGATGGCACAGATGTTTCTTCCTTTGTTCTGCCTCCTGCCCAGAGAGGATGAGTTGACACAGGGCAGCTGACTCCACTGATGACATCTGGAGAGGCTCCCCACGGACAATAAGAAGGAAAAGTTCATGCCCACATTGATAATAGGGGTTTGCCAACAGGACTTACTCCTTAATACTGAACTGCCAGTAACGGATGTCCATGTAATCTGACCAGGGAACAGCTGAGGGTCAACGCCTCCAAACATGATGTCCCCTCCATAATTATACATTGGCTGGCAGGAAACACGAATGGTAACAGATATCAGACAAGGATCAGATGCACAGCAGCCACCCTTCTGTGAGGCAGGGAACATAAAATACATGGGGATGGAGGTTTAGTTGATGGATGTGTGTGAAGGATGGACAGACAAAGACAGACAAGCAACATTTGGTGATATACAGAATTATAGCAAGAGAGACAGAGATCTTACCGGGAGAAATGGAAATTGTAGATGGGTTCAGTAAGCTGGCCCTTCTTTGCAATATCTCCTGCATAACTGTGTTGTGTCCTGCTATCACTAAGCCAGAATAAACCATTCCCCAAATCCCATTGAAATAAGAATAGCAGAAGGGGTTGGGAGGCTCATCCTCATTCAGACCAAATGCCTGGTGTTTGAGGACAATGTTCTGGACCTAGAGGGGCAGAAAATAATTGCTCCCAACTAGAATCTTACACAAAATTATGGTAACAATCAAATGACTGTCTCATTATTAAGGGTAAGTGATGCTCAAAAAAATGAGATAAAGCATCTCACAAAGGTTAGATGCTGATCTGCTGCTTTTCTTAACAGCTGCATATACTTGATCTGGAGCGGGAGTTAGTGGAGACCACACTGCCTCAGAGAAGAAAATTCAAGGCCACTATATAGACGAAAAACAGCAAATGAATATCTATATCTTTATATATACAGACGCTCCCCGGGTTACGCAAGACCTGACTTACGCAAATTCGCACTTATGGAAAAAGGATTTTCAAGTTGCAGAAATTTTTGCGTAACATATGGGTATACATTTCCAACTTACACAAAATTCGAGTTACGCAAGGCTTTCCGGAACGGAACGATTGCATAAGTCGGGGGGCATCTGTATAGCTGTGGAACTTATGCCCAGAGGCATAGCGAGCGCCCTCCGTACCCTCCGACCGGAGGGGGCCCAGCAAGGAAGGGGGCCCCTAAAAGTGGCAAAATAAATACCGCATTCCAGTTTCTGCATTGTAAGGGGCCCCGCCCGGACATATGTTCGGAGGGGGCCACCGTTCGGAGGGGGCCACGTTCTTTGTTGCTACGGCCCTGCTTATGCCTAGTAATGGTCAGTGTAGCTAACATTATTCCTAACTGACCCACACTCTGATTAAGTCAGAGCTTGGCTCCATGAAAAAGTTGCACTAGTTTAACTTAAAAAGCTTTTACAACCAATTAATTAAACCACTGCAAACCCCTCAGTGAATGCTCTTGTTTCGATATACAGTTAGCTTTATTTCAATGTAGCTCCTATCAAAATGTCAGACCAGGGGCGTGTTCTCTCTTTGCTTCAGAGGGGTTAATTTGCTGC
Organism: Terrapene triunguis; assembly: GCF_002925995.2. Lineage (NCBI taxonomy): Eukaryota > Metazoa > Chordata > Testudines > Emydidae > Terrapene > Terrapene triunguis. The sequence goes on along the minus strand of NW_020664550.1, from coordinate 3,920,563 downwards.
CCCGTACCTTATATATCTGTACAGCATCTAGCACAATAAGCCTCCGTTTCAATTCAGCCCTCTAAATGCTACTGTAATATCAATATTAAGTAATGATAACAAGGTCTCTAGGGAAAATCCTTCACCTTATGAAAGAGCCCTGGAATTAAACCATCCTGATTTTTAGGTCGCATCCAATGGACCCCACACACATTGAAGGGAACATAATAGCAGAAAAGCCACATTGCACCTTCTAGGAATTTCTTTTCTATAGAGGTTCTTATCCCATGCTCGTCATTATAGTGTCTGAGCACCTTCTAGCAGTGCAGTAAGTGATGACATGCTTTGGACACAGACTGAACCATGTTGTATACTGTAGTATCGGGGGGAGGGATAGCTCAGTGGTTTGAGCATTGGCCTGCTAAACTCAGGGTTATGAGTTCAATCCTTGAGGGGGCCGTTTAGGGATCTGAGGCAAAAATCTGCCTGGGGATTGGTCCTGCTTTGAGCAGGGGGTTGGACTAGATGACCTCCTGAGGTCCCTTCCAACCCTGATCTTCTATGATTCTATGATCTAATCTCTCTCGCTTTCCAGGCCAGACGCCCCTTTTCACTGGTGCCCAAAGGCCCAATTAGCTAATGCTGCATTCATGGCTGATGGAGTTGTCTCGTCCATCCACTGGTAAATGACGACGTTGTAGTCGCCAGCTCCTCGCCATCAGCTTCATCACATAACAGAACCTTCCTCTGTCCTGAATCCTCAGCCACTCCGGCAGCTCATTGGTGCTGTCTGCTTCTGTCTGTCTGCACTGCACCTCCGAATCCTGAGCGCATTGAAGTCAATGGCGGAACTCCCACAGACTTCAATGGGTGCAGGGTTTGCACAGCTGCTGCTCATGGTTTCTTCTAGTCCAGGGGTGGCCAACCTGAGCTTCAGAAGGAGTCACAATTTACCAATGTACATTGCCAAAGAGCCACAGTAATACATCAGCAGCCCCGCGTCAGCTCCCCCACCCTGCTCCTAGCGCCTCCCACCCACCAGTCAGCGCCTCCCGCAATCAGCTGTTTCGCATGCGCAGGAGGCTCTGTGGGGGAGGGGGAGGAGCGAGGGCATGGCAGGCTCGGGGGAAGGGGCAGGGGCCTTGGGGAAAGGGGTGGAGTGGGGGAAGGGCCTGGGGCAGAGCAGGGGGTTGAGCCGTGAGCACCCCCCGGCACATTGGAAAGTTCGCATCTGTAGCTCCAGCCCCGGAGTCAGCACCTGTGCAAGGAGCCGCATATTAACCTCTGAAGAGCCTCACGTGGCTCCGGAGCCACAGGTTGGCCACCCCTGTTCTAGTCCATCACTTCTTTAAGGCTGAGCTTGTGTTTCCGTATTAGGTTCTGCACTGGCAACGTGTGAAACAGTAACGAGTCTCAGGCAAAACTAAATCTGCAGAGGTGCGGCTCTGAGAAGGCAGGGGCACCACGTACCACTCCACTGGTTAGGATAGTCTTGGCTAGGAACAGAAGCAGAGCCTCAGGGCATCCATGCAGGGTTACAGCATGTGAGTACTGTACATGGGTAAGAAACACAGAGGGCCCTTCCCTCCTTCACCACAACCACATTTTGTCCTGTTACGCCCTCTCCCATCTGAGAATCTCAAAGTATATTACAAATATCAGTGAATGAAGCTTCCCCAGTCCCCTGTGCAAGCTAGATAACTATCAGCCTCTCCATCACAGCTGTGCAAAGAAAGAGAATTCGGAAATTTGGTTTCCAATAGGAATATAGGCGGAATTCTCCACTGTTTTCATGGGTCTGTCTACACTGCAATGTAAGCCCAAGGTTAGTGGGATTCAAGTCAGCTCACCTTGGCTTAAAAACTCCAGCCTTGAGCATCTACACCAGTGGTTCCCAAACTTTAACAACCTGTGACCATGAAGTTATTTAAGAAGCCAACTCAGAGTTGCTCAGAGTTCCTCCTACACAAGCATTCAGGTCTTGAGCAGTCCAGGCAAACAGCGCACATTACAACAAAGCTTAAACTTGTTCTTCATAATAATTTTAAAAACAATACTAGTTGCCTATTTTATTTTAAAAACAGCAAAAAATATCCACCTCCCTTTCCATTTCTTATAAGGAGTCTTGAAGTTTAAATCTCCTCAGTGTGATAGATCTGCTTGCTTTGATCTGCTTAGGGACAGCTCTGTCCGCCATTAGGGATTTTTCCCCCCGAGAAACCCCTGTAATATTTCTTGAACCCCAGTTTGGGAACTACTGATGGTTAACCCTACGTTAAGAATTTTCTAATCTGGGTGCAAACCTGGGGCTCTGGTGCCCACACTGCAGCACGCAAACGCAAGTCAAATCAACCATTCCCCGGACTCCCCAGCACCCTACTGAAATGTGGCTACTCTAGTCCTTTGACCGTGGTGTAGAGTGGGAAATCTTGCCTGTCCACCCAGCATGTTACAGGAAGTTTGAACAGTCCACTAAGACAGCCTGCCGAGCCACCATTTTGGTCTGTGTGCTCCCATCTACCGGTGCCAGCAACATGGAGGCGGCGCCTTTTGAAGAGCTTCTGTGGCTTGCGCTTTCACTCCTGTGTCAGGAAACGGACAGAGCTTCCATGACTTACTGGTGGACATTTTGATGGCGTTTCCTGACCCACCAAAGGCAGACTTTATGGATGGATCAGGAGGAGGACACAGACACTGCAGATGTGAACTGGCTGATGTGGCTCAATACAGCCGGTATAGCCGCTGACACCCCTATGCAGACCGGCCCTTCTGGAGCAGGGCCACAAGCACAGACTGGTGGGATCACATTGTCATGCTGACCAGCAGCGTGTCCAGAACTTGCATATGGAACTTTGTGAGCAGCTTGGCCTAACCCTCCAGTGTAACAATACATGCAAGGGGGCAGCCTTGCCAGTCCAGAAGCAGGTTACTATAACTGTCTGGAAGCAGGCCCTCAGACCACAGAGGTTGATTTATAATAGGAAAGTTCATGATAGGATTTGTGTGTAGACAGAAAGGGGTTTGGGCTCAAGTCTGGGTCTGAGCCCAGGCTTACATTGAAGTGTAGACATACCCTAAGTGCCCAGCTCTTTCAAAAGTCTGGCGCAGAGTGGATAACAGAGGGTACGTTTACACTGCAATAAAAAACCCAGGGCATGGCCACAGCTGGCCTGGCTCAGCTGATTTGGGCTTGCGGGGCTCAGGCTGCGGAGCTAAAAATGGCAGTGTAGATGTTCAGGCTCAGGCTGGAGCCCAGGCTCTGAGACCCCACGAGTGGGGAGGGTCTCAGAGCCCAAGCCAGAACCTCTACACTGTGATTTGTAGCCCTGCAGCCCCAGCCCATGTCAGCGGAGCTGGGCTCAGAGACTCGGTACTGCAGGGGTTTTACGGCAGTGTAGACGGACCCAAAGAGGTTAACTTGCTGCTTTGTGTCCCAGTGGGTAGTGTGTGCGCCATCATAAGATTGCAGGACCCACAAACAGACAGCTGGGCTCAACCTTCACTCAACAAACTCCAAAGACGACACAAGACCATTGGATTCACTGCAGTTTATTTGTAACAATACATTTGGAGAGCACTGATTGCTGCATGCAAGCCAAAGAAAAGCTACGGAAGGCATATTAAGAAGGATGCAATCTGTCCATATTAACTTAGTCTGATTCCATCAGTGTCCAGCGGAAAAGAGGAAGGGGAAAGGCTTCGTCCGGTTCAGGTTGATGAACTGCTTGTCTAGGCTGATGGGGCAAAGCCCACTCTGTTATTGGACATGTCATAGACCGAATAATATTCCTTGAGGAAGACGTCTCCCAGGATCCAGAGGGGCTGCCCATTCTGGGAAGGCAGGTACGTGGGCTCAATCCCAACTGTGCAGTAGCCATTATTCTATCAGGGGGGAAAACAGAGAGAGGTCGCATCAGGGCTGTTGTTTGACTAGGCAGAGGGCTATGTAGGCTAGCCACGGAAGGCCCAGCAGAATTAGTGGCAGCTTTGCAGTGACTGATGGGAGCAGGCCCTGCAAGCTCACAGTGTTGGAATGCAACCACCCCGTCATTTAGAGTGCTGGTAGGAAAGACAGGCAAACAGAGCTGCAGTGCAGGAGAAAGGTCTCTGCATTTGCACAGAAACTCTGACTCCCTGCTGGCTCACTGTCTCGGCGAGATAAAAGTGTTTTATGCTGTTCAGATAATACATACGTTGAAGACATAGGCAGAGGGGGGCAGCGGGAACTGGGATCCGCTAATGACGAAGGTGATGGTCGGCATGTTCTGGACATTGTTGCAGTTCACCACGTACTGTGGAAACGAAAGACAAATGAAGGTTACAACTGTGACAATCGAGAGCAGAAGCTGCCCTTACAGGGCCTCCAATAGAGGCGAGTAGCACTACCAGGTATTGACCCTTCTATCCAATAGAGGGGAGAAACCGCCCTGCTGCACTCCGCCCTCCCATGGGCAGCAGCTTCCCCAGCCCCACGCACGCTCCCCTGCCTTGCATGGGAACAGCAGCAAGGTTACGTTCACCACGCTGGCTTCAGATCTCCTGCTGATTTTACACTGGGCCAGCTCCTCAACTGGGGTAAATCAGCATCACTCCAGAGCTGTGCTGATTTACACCAGCCAGGTCTGGCCCACAGATGTCGGTAGAGTTACTTCTGATCTACATCGGGGAACGGGAGATCAGGAGCTCTCTCCCCAACCTCAGGAGAGACTTCCTGTTCCCCAGATGTAATTAGTGCCATCACCAGCTTTAAGACTCTGTCCCTGAGCTCCTCTAGGAACCCTTGCCTGATCACCCAAAAGCCCATCATTCTCATCTTCTTGTGTCTCAAATTCCTTGTGTCAGGTATTGCAAAATCCCTCACAGACGTCGTCGGCAGCACGGCAAGGCACCTGTTGCTCCTACCTCTCCATTGGATTCCTGAGCACCCACAGCCTGCAGGAAGTACCCCATGTACTGCTGTGGGATAGTGAGCAGAAACGTCCCAGTGTCCACAATAGCCTGGCAGCCTTGGCTGCACCAGCCAGTCGCCTGCTGTCCGATAGCGAACCTAAGGAGGGAAATACAAGAAACCTCATTATAGCAACTTGTCAGCAAAAGGAACTGCCTCTGATGCAGGATGAGACCCAGTTTTGGATACACAATAACCGGCAGCCCCGGGACCCTTATTCTATTCAGCCAAGCATTGTCCCTGGCCCCGATTCAGCAAAGCACAGACACACATGATTAACTCTTAGTACAAGCTTAAGCCCATCTCTATTCATCAAAGCACTTAAGCATACGCCTCACTTTAAGTAAACGCTTAAGTCCCATTAACATGAATGGGATTTCCTCACGTGTTTAAAGTTCAAATTGGTTTGCAGAATAGAAACCTAGGTTAGGAGCTTTTATTACTAGAACCAAAAATCTGGATCCAAACTCCTTTTTAGGGTGCCTGAAATCCAGATCTGATCCGAATTCATCCTCCTCCATGGAGAGTTTGAGTTGACACAGGGCAACTGACTCCACTAATTACAGCCAGAAAGGCTTCCTACAGACCATAAGGAGGAAAGGCTCCTGCCTATGTTAATAAAGGGGGGGGGGGGGCAGGGGTTGCAAACAGAACTTACTCCTGAATACCAATCTGCCAGTAAACCTCTTGGGTCACGGGTGCCCATGTAATCTGGCCAGAGAACAGCTGGGTGTCAATGCCTCCAAAGATGATTTCTCCTCCATAATTATATGTTGGTTGGCTGGAAACACACATGGTTACACGTCAGACATATGTTACACAAACTACCCTCCGATGGAGCAGGAGCTGTAACATATATGTGGATGGGAGGTGGGATGGTATGTGTGGTGGGGCGGGGGTCAATGGTTAGACAAAGAGAAAATAAACAGAGGGGTACTTATGGTAGTAGACAGACAGGACATAAGAATTGCCAGACCAAAGGTCCATCTAGCCCAGTATCCTGTCTTCCAACAGTGGCCAATGCCAGATGCTTCAGAGAGAATCAACAAAACAGGTAATTATCAAGTGATCCATCCCCTGTCACCCAGTGGGTGAAGAGACATAGCAGTGGGTGGGTGGGTGATGTATAGATAAATAGAGTCAGATAAAGAGTGGGTGGGTGAGTTGCTATATGATATATATAGACAGATACAATGTGAAAGAGAAATGGGAAAATAGAGTGTTATATGTGGTAATAGAGAGAGAGAGAGGGGTACTGAGAGAGATCTTACCGGGAGAAATAGAAACTGAAGATGGGTTCAGTAAGCAGGCCCTGCTTCAACATCTCCTGCATAGGTGTATAGGAGCCCCCTACTGCCATGGCAGGATAAGCCATTCCCAAAATCCCATCGAAATGAGCATAGTAGAAGGGGCTGGTAGGTTCATCTTCACTCAGACCAAATTCCTGATTGGTGATGGCAATGTTCTGGACCTAGCAGGGAAGAAAACAATTGCTCTAACCTGGAATTTTACACAAAATTACGGTAACGAAATCAGATGACTGTGCCCTCTTATGTTTCTGATCAATTCAGCTATACCCAAATAAGCCACTCTTAAACGGACATAGGACAGTCGACACTGGGGTTTGCATGGATTTAACTAAATTGGTTTAAATTCACACCTTCAGTTAAAACTGGTGCAAGTTTCTCATGTACACAAGCCCTTATTATGTCCTGTATTAACAGGGTCTAATTAACAACATAAAAATCATATGTACAGGACCAAATTCACTGCTGGTGTCACAACACGGATGCCAGTGGAATTTAGCTCATAAAGTGTCCTCAGATAAATGTCTCCAAGCCCACTGCAGTTAAACTAGAAAGACGGATCACGTATTCCTGCTGCTATGTGGGGTACACGCTTCAGTAAATTGCATTCAAAACAAGACTTTATTATCCACAACCCCACATGTTTTTAATCCCAATGCCCTCTGACAGTGCCAGAGACACAGCTCAAATGACAACGCGTGATGGGGGTGGCGCAAATTTCACTTACTGTCACCGTGTCGTAACCTAAAACCACAGTCAGGTCTCCAAACCCATAGTCCAGGGTGTAGGTCACTCCAATGTCGGAAAAGGTGGATGACTGGTTGGGGTTGAACCTTGCATGATTGGCTAGATTAAAAACAAGATTGCAACATCATGGTCATTCTCTTTGGTGGCTGCAATGTGATTTGAGCCGGTCCCATTCAACTGCAGACTGAGTGCCCTGACGAGGCAGCATTTCCCCAACAGCTGACGTGGAGTGAAAGAACAGGACCAAGAGTCAGCCCGGGAGTTCTTATATGGCAGAGCAAAGCACTGATATTAAGCCAGATAACCTCAAACAGACTTTTTTTAATGCCCATCTTCTTTATTTACCTATCTTGTACCTGTAACCATAACATTTAAGAATTATGGACCATATCCTCAACTGGTATAAATAAGTGTCGCTCTATTGAAGTCAATTTATACCAGCTAAAGCTCTGGGTAATAGTTATGCCATTCATAGCATTTGTTGACTCCCAGCATGACTGCTTAAACTTTAGTATACACACTACAGTATTCTACAGTGCAGTCTCTCAGCTGTAGAGTTCTGGACTACCACTTTAGAATACTGTAGTACCTTTTATAAGGAAAGAGCGATCCATACGGTATTCAAGGCTTAGAAAAGAGCTCTAGGAGACTAGCAGATATCTTAGTATGACATTCACAAATACTGTCTGAGAGGATCATTTTTGATTTGGAAGATGCTGCATCTTCTTGCCTAGTTGGAATTTGACTCCGCTTCTCAGGAGCAATGCGCCCAGGACATGCATCTACTGAATAGTTAACAGCTGAGCAGTACTCACAGCAGGCCTCAGTCTGGCAGTATGTAGATGGAACCCACAGGTTGGAGGAGCCGGTGTCGAAGAGAACCAAGAAGTTCTGGGGCGGAGTTCCAATGCTGATCTCTCCAAAGTAGAAGGACTGCAAAGAGAGAAGACGTGTGGGCAGGGGGATTCCTTTGTGCTCTTAATCAGATTCCAACATTTTGACTTCTCTAGCATCTTCCATCTGAAGATGCCAAAGGTCTTTACAGCCTTTAAGGAATTAAGCTCCACAGGGGTGGTCCATTATTTTGCATATGGGGGAATTGAGGTATGAAGAAAAGTGACTTGCCCAATTCACCCAGCAAGTCAGTCGCAGAGACAAGAACAGAACTGTGACTTCTCGACTCCCAGTCCTGCACTAGAACCGTACGCCAAGTCTCTGGAGAAGACACATTATGTGTCCCAGGGAATACAAAGCAAACACTTGAGAGTGATAAAGTGGGAGTGGGAGGAAGCAGGGCAACCTAGACTCTGCTTTTTCTCCAAATGGAAATACAATTGGAAGCAGAACTTGTGTGTTCATTGTATTCCGTTAGATCTTTTTCATCCAAACCACTTCAAAATAGTTACAGATTTCCAAGGACTGAAAAGAGGGATCTATTGACTTGTGACCACAGAAGTACACAGATTGACTAGGTAATAGGGAAGGAAAGAAGGCTAGCAAGACTACATAAATAAAGGAGACAGGGAGAAAGCCTTAATACTCACATCCAGGTAGTTGGCTATTGGTACATCAGCGACATTGTAATTATTGAAGTGGTACTTCCTGGCAGGATCAACTTTGTGATGCTTCAGAAAATCCTCCAGAACTCCTTTCTCCTTCATCACCTCTCGCATAGACTTTCCTTTCTTCAGAGTGACTCTGCACAGAACAAGAGCAGCTCAGGAAATGGTTCGTCCTCCCAAGCATCTCTCATGTTGTTCCTCTCTGTATCCTGCCATAATGCCGTTCCTTCCTCTTAAGTACCTCTTACAGATCAGTGTGTTATCACTCAAAGTGAGAACGCCTGAGCAGAGGCAGAAATATATTTACAAATATCATACAATTAATAGTACTTTGTAAGGAACATAAGGACATAACTTAGCAGAATACAGAAATGCTGATTTATTTACTATGTGGGTACTTCTACGCACTCCTCACTACAATATCTGTTCTGGAATACTCACTTCACCAGCCCTTCTGAGAGCTGGAGACAAACCAGAGCCAGGATGAGCCACTTCATGGTGCTCGATTTCTCCACCAAGCAGCTCCTGATCAGAACACGTCGGTCACTGCCACAAAACTAGGCTGACGCATCTAATCTACAATCCCTACTTTTATATCCTGGGCACTGCCCCCTGCTCCATTATCTGCTGGCACCCAAATTCCCATATCACGGTGCTCACCCAGCGTCAACACTTGGTGTATTTTATTTCTCCGTGAAGTATGAAGATGTTTGTTTCTTTTGTTGGGTGCTGAGATTGTAAAGCAATTAGCACTTTTGACAGCAAGATCAAACAATTAAGATCTGCTCAGAAGCAAACCTCTGCTCACAACAAAAGAAAGGTGTTGTCAAAATGTCAACACACTGGAGCGTTATCTGTTTGCTTCGAAACTTCCCTGCCAAAAATGAAGAAATCCATCGCTGGCTGCAATGAATGGAAATTTGATACAGTTCTCTCTTTTTGACCCTAGTGGTTAGCCAAAATTCAAGGCCTAGCTGATTGTTTTGCTTAGGAGAAGAAAGTCATGTTAGAGTCAGATATTTCTTTGATGCAATCTGGTTCACTTACAAAGACCGTACAAAGTCCTGTTTCCCTGAAAACAACAGGAATCAAACATCAGGAGAAAGTTTCTTTCTCACAGTTCCAAGCCCCTTTCTAGCTAGCACTTAGCCCCAAAATCTCCCTCTTTCTAGGCTGTGTCTCAGAGCCACGCTCCCAGGCCTTTCCTGAATTTGTTTCTGTGGTGTTTCTCTTCTTCCCTCACACACACAGACACACCACTCCAGTCCAATCGATCCCCCGGTCCTGAGTTTATCGGATCACAGTTAGAGCTGTGTGAATAACTGATTTTTTAGATCATTGGATGTACCCAAAAAAATATTTTGGGTCAAAGTGCATTGTTCAACCCAAAACAAAGCCTTTGGTTTTGCTTTTGAGCTTTTTTTTTTTTTGAAATAAAAACAAACAAACTAGGAGTACATTTCTAAACAAAATTTGTTGTGAATCACTCAAAAAGCTTCATTTATAAAATGTCATAACTAAACACTCGTTTTTGTTTGTTTTTTCAACTGAAACAATTTGGTGAGTTTGAAACAAATTTTCAAAACGTTTTGGTTTTGAAACAAATCTGCATTTTTTGTGGAAAAATTCCAGCCAAAAAATTCTGCTCTGCTGTGATCGCAACAGAACTCCCTTTGGGCCTCAAAGCTGGTTCCTACTCCCGTCTTGCCTGTGGTTTTGCTTTGGGCGGAGGCTTCTATTGTGTCAGCTATTTATCCCTTAAAGGAGGTCCATTCTGTTTTACATTTATCCTGAATGAAAGACCGCTGTTTATGCCTACCAGCCTTACTCTTGTTAAACCAACCGATGAAAGAGTTGCTGAGATTATGGAAATTCTGTTAAGTCACTGCTCCCCAACACTTCCGAAAGCAAATATAAGACATAAAAGCAAAAATTGTGCTTAATGATGGGCGCTCATCCACTAACCTTTTGTGATATGGCCAAAAGATAGAGGAAGAGCTGCAACAGTTACAGGATGCTGAAATTGTATCCAAGGTTAACTGCAGTGAATGGAGCACCCTTATAGCGTCAGTAGGAAAAGAATGGGGCTGTCGGTCTTTACAATGATTTCAAGGTAACACACATGAAAGCAAAAACTTCACCAGGGGGCAATGCCTAAATTTTTTCAAGCTCATCCACTACCGTTTGCGATACAGCCAGGGACAGAGATATCACTTACTGGGCTCTGGAAATCTATCCAAGGTTAGCTGGAGTGAATGCAGCACCCTTATAGTGGCCGTTTCAAGGATCCCATAAAGTAGGGTGACCAGATAGCAACTGTGAAAAAACAGGACAGGCGGTGGGGGGGGGGAGGGCGGAAATAGGCACCTATATAAGAAAAAGTCCCAAAAAACGGGACTGTCCCTATAAAAACGGGACATCTGGTTACCCTACCATAAAGCCGGTATTGCATGCGGATCAGCTTACTTTACATGGAAGAGAGATTATATTTGCCTCATTAGCTGTGAAGAGCATTTCTCCACGATCAACCTTGTCCAACCCTGTCTCCAAATTAACAGACACAAAGGCTTACTCCAATCTAACAGGCTAGTGTTTGGAATAGTTTGTGCACCTGCTATTTGCCAGTGAGCCATGGGCTGTGTATCATAGGGCATTCCTGGCACTCGGTTTTACTAAGACAATATACTAGTCCTGGCGATAGTTATGAAGAGCATTTTGAGACCCTCCAAAAGGTACTTGTGAGGCTGGCTGGGCAGGGGCTTAGAGCAAACAAGGGGAAATGTGAACTTTTCACAGAGTCACGTACATCTTGTGGCCACTGACCAAGACAGATTGCATAGATCCCAAGAGAAAGCTGAAGCTGTCCTTAGCACGACCCAGCCACAAAACGTGCCCTACAGTTACATGCCTTCTGGGGCCTGGTCATTTAGTACCATCGGTTCTTACTAGAGCTGGTGGGAAATAATTTGTCTGAACCATTTCCCAAGAAAAATGCCCTTTTTGCAAAGCCATGGGAAAATTTCAGGTTTTGCCAAAAAAATGTCAACTCCCTGTCAGGAAAGTCAAAGTGACAGCTCCCAGGCAGGCAGGCTGTGGCGCTCTTGTCAATTTCACTTCTGCCTGCCTGCAGCTGGAGGGGGCCTGGAGACTGAGCACCCAGGCTTTCTGCCCCGCCAGTCCCGGAGCTGGGTGGGGAGGCTAAGCTGCAGTCAGGATCCTTGTCTTCTATTCACAAAAGTCGAAAGAGGAGGCTGCAGGGTTGCCCACCCTCCAGGATCATCCCAGAGTCTCCAGGAATTAAAGATGAAACTTTAATTACAGATTATGTCAGGTGATGAAGCCTCCAGGAAGACATCCAGCCAAAACTGGCAACCCTAGGCAGCTGTGAGGGTAAATTAAGTAAGGAGGAAAGTGTTCCTATCCCCATATGGCAGAGAGGGAAAGTGACTTGCTCTCTGTCACATCAAATGTCAGCAGTAGAGCCAGGACTGGAATTCTGGAGCACCGTTACCCCAAGGCAGGATACGAGCGACTCCCACTGATTGCAGCTGACAGCACTGTACCTGAGAGCAAAATTTGGCCCCTAGATTTGCCCGTGCTCAGAGTAGCTCATCAGGAGTGGCTAGATGTTTCTGCCCATGAGTTCAATGTCCCATTGACATCAACTCGGATTCTGTAGCAGAAGATTAAGGGCCAACAAGCCCCACCTCCAGGGTGTTGAAATGTGCCAGGTTCCCTAGAGTTCCACCTTCCTGGTTCCGTTGGCTCTTTGGTGAAATCGGACCAGATCTGTGAAATGTTGTGGTCTTGCTGAATTGGCAAATTGTTGAATTGGAAGTTTTTCTGACCAGCTGTAGTCTTCAGTTAACAGATGGGTAAACTGAGGCCCACAGCAGGGAAGTGACTTGCCTGAGTTCAGATAGGGATTCAGCGGCACGGTCAGGAATGGAACCAGCACTCACGATTCTCAGGCCTTTGCCATAACCACCAAACATTCTTATCAACCTTATCTTAACTAAAGGAGGGACGATCATTTTCTAAGTGACCAGGGTTCTGCTTAAACCTCACCCTCCCTGGGCCTCTGCTTCCACATCTCAGAGTGCTTTGAGATCTACAGATTAAAAGAGATGCATATTATCAAGCCACTAGTCCCAACAAAGGAAGGGAAGGTGTAGTGAGCCAGGTAGTGTTTAAACTTGGAGCTGCAGCATGACTATCCTACAACACCATGTTAAGTGTGGGTGGTATTTAAATGAAATTCCTGTGGTTGGTTTAGCTTTAAATTGGCCCCTACTCAGAGCAGCTGCATGTTTCTGCCCAGGACATACTGCTTTGATGCCATGCTTCCCTCAGCCAGGTGTTTATTTTGCACCAAGAGATCAAACCAAAACACATGTGCTTCATGTTTTTAATGCCTTTTATTTATTTGCAGTCACCTTCGAAGGGGAGCCCAGAATTCACCGGAGAGAGGCTTCAGAAATTTGCAAAAGTTCAGTACACAGAGACGTTCAAAATCCTTGGCAAGAGGCATGAGGGGGCCAGAGTGTCACAGCCCAGCAGGTTGGAGCAGAGGCAGGAGACAGTTCGGAGCAGCGTGGAAGACAGTCGATGGCACTTACGCTGCTGGGGCAAAGCCCACCTGACTCTTGCCTACATCATAAACAGAGTAATATGCCCTGAGGAAGACGTCACCCAGGATCCAGAGGGGCTGCCCGTTCGGGGATGGCAGGTAAGTGGGTGAGATGCCCACAACGCACTCGGTGCTTTTGCTCTGTTGAGAAGAAGATAGAAAGCTGAGTTAAAGCCCTTTGGTTTGGAAGCTCTGGTCATACCCCGTCACATGGATAACACAAGTACGGATGTGCCCAGCAGACCCATATCAAATATACAGCTCTCCGGGAGCCCACCCAGAGGAGACTATGCAAGTAGAGGAAGGTGAGGATAGCGCACTGCGATGAGAATCCATACCGGGAGCACGTAGGCAGAGGGGCTCAGCGGGAAGCTGGTTCCACTGATGGTGAAGGAGATGGTAGGCATGCTGTCAATGCTGCTGCAGCTAACCATGTACTGTGGAAAGAGGAAGCAAGAGCAGGTTTGCGTACTATGTACAGCCACTGCAGACAAAATGCTACATCCCATGGGACTCTCGAACCCCGCACTTCTCCACACAGACTGCCTTCCATCAGCCTGGGAAAGCTCTTTATAACAATCACATGGAAAAGGAAGGAAGTCAAATGCTTTACTACAGTTGAAAGGCCTCAACACCCTGAACAAGCAGAGATTATTAGGTCCACCTTACAGATGGGCAAACAGGCACAAAAAAGGTTAAATGAGTTGCCCAAGACCCAACTGAGAGTGAGTGGCAGATCCAAGAATAGAATAGTCCAGACAACCAGTCACCTGCTTTAACAACTAGACCACACTTTCTCTAAGCTGCTTCACCTAACAGAAACCTGCTTAGCAGCAAGGTTCTTCCCCTCTTCCACTTTTAAGCCTCCCGGTGGCCAGCTGTTCTCCATACCTCTCCATCGCTGTTCTCCTGAGCGCCAATGTCCTCCATCAACTGCGAAAAAACCGCCTGTGGAGCAGTGAGGAGGGAAGTTCCAGTGTCCACAATCCCCTGGCAGCCACTGCTACACCAGCCAGTGGACTGTCCGGCAACAGAGAAACTAAGGGAACAGAACACAGGACACTTCAGCAGGAAAATTCCGCAGCGATGTACCCATCTCTTGCGTGATGAACCAAGAACATGGGGGTGCTGCCATTAGAGATGTTAGAGCCACTGTTTTGTGTTCTCGTGGCATCTCTGGAACTTTTTAAGTTTGGGTTATTTAAGGTCCCACAGAGACTCAGGGGCAGAGTCTGGAGTAGAACCCAGGAGCCGAGTCAGGAGTAGGAGCCAGGAGTCCAGGTCTTGGCTCCCAGAGTCCTCTGTCTGATCACGGAGGACAGGTTAAGGCTATTAGCCAAGATGGTCAGGGATGCAACCCACCCCATGCTCTGGGTGTCCTTAGCCACAGCTTGCCATAAGCTGGGAGTGGACAACAGGGAATGGTTCACTCAGTGATTGTCCTGTACTGTTCATTCCCGCTGAAGCACCTGGCATTGGCCACAGTTGGAAGACAGGCTAGATGGACCATTCATCTGATCCAGTGTGGCCATTCTTATGTTTGTTATTATGATCAAACATGTTCCAAAGCCCACTGAAATTAATGGAAGGACTCCCACTGATTATGATGGGCTCAGAATCAGGCCCTACATTCCTACAAAAAATACCAATGACAACAACCTTACCCTTCAATTCCAATTTGCCAATAAGCATCCTGGGTGACAGGCGTCCAGACAATCTGACCAGAGTACAAATTGGAGTCAATCCCTCCAAAGAGAAGTTCACCACCATCCTGAACGCCCTCTTGCCTAAACAAACGCACAGGAGAGAAAGCGCCTGGTTATTTATAGCCATCTCCGGAGTCCAAAGATAGACTGTGACTGGAACATCCAGGATCCTAGCTGGAGTTATAGCACAAAAACCTTCTCAGAGATAGACCAAGAACCCTGGTGACAATGGGGGGTGGGGGAAATCAAGCTTATGAGGAGCTTTCGATCATCATGCACCAGACACATTGGTGCTGTGACACCTGCCCGTTCATCCAGTGAGCTGCAAACCTGGGCAGTCCCCAAATACGACGACGGCGGGTGGGTGCCAGTGAGTTTGCAATGGGGTGTTTCAGAAAAGCCTCATCTACTGTTTGGAGGAAATGAATCATCTTGTAACAAGGGTGGAGTTGTCAATCTAGTGCCCGGCGTTCAAAGGTGCCATGGAGGTAACTGTGGGTACTCGGCATCTGGGAAAAAGCTGGCACGGAGTGTCCAGAGCAAATCATAGAATCATAGGATTGGAAGGGACCTCAAGAGGGCATCGAGTCCAGTCCCCTGCACTCGTGGCAGGATTAATTATCTAGACCAGGGGTCTCAAACACGCGGCACATCCCACACCCCTCCCGCACTCCAACCCCCTGCCCTGAGCCCCCTGCCACACCTCAACCCCCTGCCCTGAGCCCCCTGCCACACCCCAACCCCCTGCCCTGAGCCCCCTGCCACATCCTGCACCCCAACCCGCTGCCCTGAGCTCCCTGCCACATCCCGCACCCCAACCCGCTGCCCTGAGCCCCCTGCCACACCCCAACCCCCTGCCCTGAGCCCCCTGCCACATCCCACACCCCAACCCCCTGCCACATCCCACACCCCTCCCGCACCCCAACCCCCTGCCCTGAGCCCCCTGCCACATCCCGCACCCCAACCCCCTGC
>NW_020664550.1:3852591-3904612 GCF_002925995.2 Terrapene triunguis | reverse complement strand
GCCCCCTGCCACACCCCAACCCCCTGCCACATCCCACACCCCAACCCGCTGCCCTGAGCCCCCTGCCACATCCCACACCCCGACCCCCTGCCCTGAGCCCCCTGCCACATCCCACACACCAACCCCCTGCCACATCCCACACCCCTCCCGCACCCCAACCCCCTGCCCTGAGCCCCCTGCCGCACCCTGCACACCACCTGCACCCCAACTCCCTGCCCTGAGCCCCCTGCCGCATCCCACACCCCTCCTGCACTCCCTGCCCTGAGCCCCCGCCGCACCCTGCACCCTTTCTGCACCCGCTGGGGGCAGCGTTGGGGTGTGGACTTCGGGGAAGGGGTTGGATTGGGGCAGGGAAGGGGTGGAAAGAGGTGGGGCCTAATGGAAGGGGTGGAGTGCTGGCGGGGCCAGGGGCAGCAAGTGGGGGGTGTCAGTGATGTGGCCCTCGGTTCAATGCACTAGTCCTCATGTGGCCCGTGTGGTCATTTGAGTTTGAGACCCCTGATCTAGACCATTCCTGACAGGTGTTTGTCTAACCTGCTCTTAAAAATCTCCAATGACGGGAGATTCCACAACCTCCCTAGGCAATTTATTCCAGCGCTTAACCACCCTGACAGCTAGGAACTTTTTCCTGATGTCCAACCTAAACCTCCCTTGCTGCAATTTAAGCCCATTGCTTCTTGTCCTATCCTCAGAGGTTAAGAAAAACAATTTTTCTTCCTCCTCCTCGTAACAACCTTTTACATACTTGAAAGCGGTCATCATGTCCCCTCTCAGTCTTCTCTTCTCCAGACTAAACAAACCCAGTTTTTTCAATCTTCCCTCCTAGGTCATGTTTTCTAGACCTTTAATCATTTTTGTTGCTCTTCTCTGGACTCTCTCCAATTTGTCCACATCCTTCCTGAAATGTGGCGCCCAGAACTGGACACAATAGTCTAGTTGAGGCCTAATCAGAGTGGAGTAGAGCAGAAATGGTACAGTGAAGCCTAGAGACTGTAGCCCCTAAGGAACATGCTACGTCTGATTGGGTAGAACCTTCACCACAGGGAGGGGAAGGTGAATGACCTCAGTGAGCTTCCCCATACTGACCGGTTTGCCCAGCTCTGAGTGGGAAAAGAAGGGGCTGCAGAGAAGCAGCACACATTTCCAGGGGAAAGGATGAAGTCTGCTCCTAACCATTATTCTGCTGTTGGCCCTCCTCAGGGCATGGGAGACCAGAGGAGCTGACACAAAGGGAAAAGGATCATGGGAAATATAAAGACAGCAGACGGGCTTAAAGAGACAGGGGAATAGCCTCCTCCTACTTACCCACTCAGGTAGAAGCTGAAGAGCGGGGCACTGATGAGGTTCTCCTGGATCAGACCTTGCATCACAGTAGTGGCACCGCCAGCAGCAATGGCAGGGAAACCCAGACCGAGGATCCCATCGAACTGAGCATAGACAAAGTCGGTGCCAGGCTCAGTCTCACTCAGGCCAAACTCCTGTTTTGTGATGGAAACGTCCTGGATCTGCAGAGCAAGAGATGGGAATAGCCATTACAACCAGACAGAGCAAGCAGGCCACTGAACCTAGCAAACCCAGGAAGGAGAACTTTGGGTGCACTTATCTAACCAGCCAAGAAATCTCAGAGCACTTTCTGTGGGTATCATCACCTCCATTTTATAGATAGGGAAACAGGCACAAACAGGGGAAGCTATTTACCTAAAGCTTACCCAGCCCGTCAGAAACAGAGTTGAGAGTAAAAACCAGATCTCCCGACTCCCACTACTAGACCACGCTGCCTCTTACAATAATATGTTGTTACTACTAGCAAGACCCACTGAGGCTCAGACATTCCTCCAAAGCTCTGCAACTAGTGGATGTCCAACTAAAGAAAGGCTTCCCAGCTACAGGTGCCTCTCCATACACAGCCCGGGGGTCTGAAGGTTCACGGTGTTGAAAAAAGAATGCTGAGTGCCTTGGGTTTTGTTTGAAATACTCCCAAACATCCTGTTCCCCAACCACCTCATTTCTGAAAGCCCACTTCAAAAACCCAGATTATATCCTTATCATCTGGAGATTAAAAGTGGAATAGATGTCTCGGTTCTGGCCCTCGGCAAGGCATTGTTTGAACAGAAAATTCCCCAATGAGTGATGGGCCGTATATTCACTAGCTAGAGTGAGTGATCTCAGCCCCCTCATGGCAGGGCCTACAGGGGAAATCAGAGACTTTCTACCGCTGCCTGCTGAAGGAGTTCGGATGCTAGCACCTGCCAGCTCATGCGAAGCTCAAATAACTATG
The DNA here is from genome assembly GCF_002925995.2 of Terrapene triunguis. Classification (NCBI taxonomy): domain Eukaryota; kingdom Metazoa; phylum Chordata; order Testudines; family Emydidae; genus Terrapene; species Terrapene triunguis. The sequence continues at coordinate 3,902,334 of NW_020664550.1, read as the reverse complement.
TCATCTCCTCAGCTGATGCTATTACTTACTGTCACGGTGTCATAGCCAAAGACTCCAGTGAGACTGCCACTGCCGTACTGCAGAGAGAAGGTCTGTCCATTGGAAGAGTAAGTGGAGGAGTCATTGGGGTTGAACAGAGTGTGGGTGGCTAGAGGTAAACACAGATCAGCGTCAGTTGTCAGCTTGTGCAAATAACCGATTCAGAGTCGAAGCTCCCCACCCCGAACTGAGCCCAACACTAATCCCCTCTAGAAATGTCCAATAATGGCAAAACTTGACCTTTCTGTAGCACCTTCCCCCTGCGGTTCTCCAACACTTTGCACCCGTTACTAATCAATTAAGCCTCACCGCTCCTCTTTGAGGTAGGTCTAATCACCCGCACTTTACAGGTGGGGGATGAAGGCACAAAACAGGGCAGTGACTTGCCCAATGAGACACAACCCGGCCCCACAATCCTGTTCTTTAGCCACGGGACCATCCTTCCCTGGCTTGCCTCTTTCTTTGCATGCAGCCGTCTGAAACTGTCACATGTGCCTACACTGATTGAAACAGTTTTTTGGGGCTTCAGACACCTCAGCAGTGGAGCTGTTATGGGACTGAAAGCATTTGAATAGGAATTTCTACCCTTTGTAATACACGGATTGATTTTATTTTTATAGACATATAAACAGGGTAAGAAATAACGCTGCTGTAGAAGATCCAAGAAAGACAACTGTGAAGGTCTGGACATGTGTCAAGAGCAGACGCAGGAAGGATACCAGACAGGGTGAAAGATACCAAATTGCAAGCAGGTAGAAATAGAGGAAGACCAAGGATGCGCTGGACGGACATGGTGGAGACTGACATACAACAAAAGGTTCAAAGATGAACAAAGCCACGAAGCTGGTACGAGGTAGGAAGTGGTGGACAGACTTTGTTCGGCCTCAAGGGTCACAGCTGAGCTGATGGATGGGAAGCAAAGAAGAGAAGAATAATTTGTGTGTCCGTGTGTGTATTATATAATCAAACAGTATCTATTTTAAATTATGTGCGCGTGTATATCTAAAAATAAATCAATTATTATTTGAATTCCCGTAAGAACCTAGGAGCCCCAGTCATGGACTAGCCCCCACTGTGCCAGGCGCTGTACAAACAGAACAAAAAGAGGGTCCCCGCCCCACAGAGCTTCCAAACTACGTAAATGACATGCGCTTCCATAGTCTTGGCTATCTTTCTGTCTGCAGTGGGACTTCAGAACACTGCTAGCATATTGGGATTTGAAGGGCGTCTACATTATTCCTGACGAACAATCCGGATTACGGCTCGGTCAGTGCCCAGGATGGGATACTGTGATAGAGAACCTCCCTCCATGGTAGAGACATTTCCATCGGCCCCTTGTGCATGGCGATTACTCACTGCAGGCCTGGCTCTGGCAGTACGTCGAGGGCACCCACAGGTTGGAGGAGCCGGTGTCGAAGAGAACCAGGAAGCTCTGGGGTGGGGTTCCAATGCTGATTGCCCCATAGTAGGACATCTAGAGAAAAGGGGGCATTCTTTTCATCACAGGTTCTCCTCCTCATGATCCATGTCACTTGCCAACCAATAGTACTATTGAGCATGCTGGAGACAGTCACTGCCATCTGCACCACATACGTAATCTCAAACCAATGGGGCTGCCAGGTGGGTGGATGGTGACAAGAGACGGTGGAATCTCATGCAGTTAGAGGTTTTGCAAAGAACTCCAACTCTGCTAGAGGGTTTCCAAAAAAGGGCAAACTTTCCCCCCTTCCATTTTAACCCTTCGCTTTCCTCCAGAGAGATTCAATTTCTTAAATATATATTCTAGCTAGAGGGCAGCCTGTGCTCTTTATTAGGGCCGAGAGAATTGTTGGGTCTTTTACTCCTCACAGAACAAAAATCTATATGGAGGAACCACAGGGCATAGCTGAGTCCCAAATAACTGTGTTTACTAACTACAGCAGAACCTCAGAGTTACGAACAGCAGAGTTCTGACCTGATTGGTCAGCCACACACCTCATTTGGAACTGGAAGAACACAATCAGGCAGCAGAGACCAAAAAGAAAAGCAAATACTGTACAGTACAGTACTGTGCTAAATATAAACGACTAAAAAAATAAAGGGAAAGTTTAAAAAAAAGATTTGACAAGGTAAGGAAATTGCTCCCGTGCTTGTTTCAAAATGGCTAAAAGCAGCATTTTTCTTCTACATAGTAAAGTTTCAAAGCTGTGTTAAGTCAGTGTTCAGTTGTAAACGTCTGAAAGAACAACCAGAACATTTTGTTCAGAGTTACGAACATTTCAGAGTTACAAACCACCTCCAGTCCTGAGGTGTTCGTAACTCTGAGGTTCTACTGTAGACACAAACACGCAAGGCTTAGCTACATACATGTGGCTGCTCTGGTTGGCTGCTCTAGAACACGGTGACCACCATGAGAGGGCTCACAAACTATTTAAAGGGATACTACCCGATTCCTGTACACTACAAGAACCGTCCTACAGAAGATGGGCTGGTGCAAGTTGGAGATCATATTTTCCATTTGAATTTCTCGCTTTCCTCCCATCCTTGCTCCATGGTTGACAGCCTCTATCTTTTCCTTGTCTCTGCTCCATTTTTGTCATTATTTTTTCCAATCAGGCACATACTCACATCCAGGTAGTTAACCAGGGCCTCATAGGCAACAGCAAAGTTGTTGAAGTACTTGCTGGCTGGGTCATACTTGTGGTTCTTCAGGTAGTCCCTGAGTACGCCCTTCTCCTTCATCACCTCCCGCATGGATTTGAATTTCTTCAGGGGGATTCTGCACAGAACAGAAAGACAGCGATCAAGTCTCCCCTCAGTAGCACTGCCCCCATTTTACAGATAAGTAAACTAATGCAGAGAGAGATTAAGTGATTCGTCCAAGGTCACAGAGCCTGTCAGTGGCAGTGCCAAGGACAGAACCCAGGAGTGCCACTCTCCTTCTCAAACCACTCCCCACAACGTTCCTATTCTTTCCTTCACACCAGCATAATCAGCAATCGCTGTCAAGTGGCCACACTGTTATTCCATGCTCACCTCACCATCCCCTCTGAGAGGTGGAGACACACCAAGGCGAGGATCAGCCACTTCATGATGCTCTTCTTTTGCAAGCAGTTTCTAAACAGTCCCCCAGTTCAGTCCTGGACACCGCGGTGGCTGAGGTTGGAGTCCCAGGCTCCCTGCCTATATACCCAAAGGGTGCACTGTTGTCTCCGCCTCCTTTTGCCACTATCTCATTCACATATCAGAAGCTTATCAACTGTCAATAACACTTCATGCTGCGGCTTGCCCTAACAGGGCTAAGGGCCCTTTATCTCAAGAACAGCTGCTTAATCAGAAGGCTAATTGCCATTTTACTTTTAAATTACTCTTTGAAGAGAAATGTTGGAATGATAAGAGGAATCGAAGTTCTTAAACTCCCAAAACACCCAACAACCCACCAGCTTGTTCCCCTTTATCTTCCACTTGCTTGCAGTCTGATAGTTCTATCGCATGTTTTCTCCAAAGGAGGAAAAGTTTGATCACACACAGTAGCTGGCTTATAATGGAAAGAACAACAAGATTATAATAGTTTTGGGTGACCTGCATTGTTTCCATCCCAATACTCACCTGTAACTTTTCAAGAGGCCAGACAAGTACAAGGGTATGTAATGTTCCTCAGAGAACAAAACATGGTGGTGTGGGTTGCATATCGAAACAGCCTCTGCTGATTAGGGGAGCTCCATTCACCTTGGAAGGCAGGAATGTCCCCATTGTGGCCTTTTAAAAACAACCAAGGGGTGAATTTTAGGGAAGGATTTTTATAACCCCCAAGAGCCCCATTGTTTGTGCAACTGTATGTTTAATTTGCATTTGCAGTTACACTGAGTGCGTGACAGTACATCAAATCTTTGCATGTAAGTACAGTAAAAATTGCAGTAGTGAGGCCAGCTAAGTACTTAAAAGAGATTATGCAAGGTTAGGTGAGACTCTTACATGCAAAAAACCAAACATTAAAGTCATCATTAGCCCCACAAATATCCAATTTGCCCTCAAAAGTAATTGCAGGTGCACTGGTAACGCTTAACCTTAACTCTGCCCAGTAGTTACACTAATGGAGCAGTGGGAGATGCACAAAAAGTGTCTTTAAAAATCAGTTTTGTCTAAGCTGAGATACCAAACACTAAAATGCCTTAATCGTAATCTTATTGCTATTAAATGGTGTCACTACAGAGCAGAGTTAGTTATTTGGGTGCCTTCACCGTGCATTTCCGTTTCTTAATAAAAATCTTAACTCTGAATTTCTTGGGTTTGGAGATGATCACGGTCCTGTTTTTCACCTTGCCATACTGAGATGCACTCTAAACCTTAATTCCATTTTAATCGTTTTTTGTCTGGGACTTAATAGAATACTTAGGGTTGCCAACATTGTATTTCAAAAATAAAGGCCGGTTTTCATAGCGCGCGCACACACACATCGATCTGGCTGACACTGCGGAGAGGTGGGGGTGGCAACTTGCCAAAACTTGGTGTCTGTAGTTTGCATATTTATTATTATTATTAAGCAACACTCACCAGGGTATTTCTTGCTGCTTTTTGCAGCTCCTGATCCTCTTGTGCGGTGAGGAAGAAATCTCTGCAGGGTGCCATTTCAGATTTCAATGCCGGGTGAAGGCCCAACTTTCAGCAGGGGGTCCAGAGGCCACTTTGGCATGACGGAGGAGCGGCCGGGACTAATTTGAACAGCATTGAGACGCCATACAGCCAGGTCAAGTTGCCAACTGGCGGCACTTCACAAAGTGCAATCCCAGTGGTGGAGCACGGTTCTGCCCCTGATTTCAGGTGCCAGAGTGATCCTCCGGACCACCCTGGCTGCTGGCAGTGCTACACTCCTGGTTGAAATACGGGATAAAAGGCACTCGTAGTGATTTTGTATTTAAATAAGGGGCATCCCTTATAACACAGGACTGTTGTTATCCCTATGGAGGCACAGCCCAGCAGACCACCGGGGGCGGAGAGCTCTGATCATAAACTCGATCACCCTTGGATCTGCAAGGGAGACTTTATCAATGGCCTTGGAGGACGAAGCCCCCCTGTGCACAGGACAGGAACAGCAAAACCTTCCCCACTACTCGGCAGCAACTAGCTCAACTCCTGCGTCCGTCAGCTGGGGCCACCACTTCATCATCCAGTTCCCATCGATACCCTCCAACGTCAATCCCTGTCCTGACCATTATCGCTGTTTGCTCCTGAGCCCCGAGTCAGGTGGATTCTGACACGAGCTGCTAGGGGAGCGAATTCCAGATGTGCATCACTCGCTAGGAGAAAAACCCCTCTGGACATTTCATCTATACTTCAGAGGTTCCAGTTCCAGGGGCAACAGTGTTGTCCTGTTGCTGCTAAGTTCACAGGGAGCTTCACTTGCACCCTTGTGATCGACTGTGGTGGGTTTTGCAAAGATTTCACAGGGGGAAGGGCCAGAAGGGACCATTTCGGTCATCTAATCTGAGCTCCTGCATAACACAGACCAGAGCATTTCACCCAATCATTCCTGAATCAAGTCCAGTGTCTGGATCAAACCACCAGTGTGTAGCCCTGTTCTGAGTGCATTGTGGCTACTTCCGGCAGATAGCTGGGGATGGGAGGTGTCTGTCTCCCCTTTCCCCCACCCCCCACCCCACTTTCTTTTTAAACTGTCACTTTGTCAACACTGGAAGAACTTTTCACGCCAATCAAGTCTTATGGAATTGCTTCCTCCATAGTCTCTTTTCCTAACTGCAGATGGGTAAATTCTTCAGCCTATTGACACAAAAGCAGTCCCATACTTTGCAGCAGTTTAGATGTCTGATCTCCTGGATATCGGTGGGAACAGGGAGAGGTGCAGAACAGCAAGGAGAAGGAAGACTCTCAAGCTTAGCTACGCAAGCAGCAGCTCTTACCCTCCACCCCCAAAGACTGTGACTGTTCTCAGCAGAGGTATATGCTACGTGGCCCATATCCTGTTCTCTGGATTTTTATTATAAAAGGGCAAATATAAATATCAGCTCACTCAAGGGGACCCTTATCACCAAGGGCCTAGATAAACAGTGGAAACTGCTCGCCCCATGGGCCAAAATTACAGAAAAGCAAATTGAACGTGGGTGGGAAAGGGGCATGGAACGAACCCTGTTACCCCACCTCACACACTCAGATCTGATTTGGTCTTGCAGAATGTTCCTCTCCTTCAAGCTCCATTAAAAATGGGCAAGAGGCCAGGTGCCTGGTTGTATCAGCTGAAGCCTGATTTATTGCCAACACTAGAAATGTAAGAATTGCTAAACTGGTTCAGAGCAATGACCTGTCTAAGTCCAGGATCCTGTGGCCATCATTAGCAGATGCTTCATGGGTCACTGCAATGAACATCATAGTGGACAATTATGGAGTAACCTGCTCCTAAAGGAACTTTATTCCTGACTCCAGGCAGTAGTGGTTGTTGTATGCCCTGAAGCATGAAGGTTTATAGTCCTCGTGCATTTTCTATCCTGTCTGACCCAAACATGGATGTTCTCATTATTGATCTAAATATCTACTCATCTGACATCCTACCAATTTTTTTAGGTTCAATTATCTTTTGTGGCAATGAGTCCCATACGTTAATTACATACTGTGTAAAAAATGTATTTTCTTCCGTCAGTTCTAAAATGCACTGCCTTTCAGTTTTATTGGATATTGATTTGGTTTTGTCTTAAGAAGTTACTAGGGTACACAGGAGCATCTGAGACTTCTCTATTGCAGTCATTATTTCATATTCCTCTCTCATGACCCCTTTTATTCATCTCCTCTCCAAAACAGATAGTATGATGAGTCCTGGAAAGGCTTCAGTGTGAAGAGAGTGGGGACTATCACCCAGCTCTGCCCCTTTCTCTTTCTGCTAACATGCTTTTTGTAGACGGGGAGACCAGAACTGAACAAATCAGTGAACTTCAGAGTCATCTAGGCAATTTGGCTACACAACATTCACTCATTTCAATGAGAGGTGGGTGGATGAATCATAGTCAGCTTTGACAATCTCAACCAGAATCCCAGGTTCAGATGTAGTGTTAATTGAGAAAATCGGCATAACTACACAGTACTATTTTCAATCTCTATCTTTAGAACACATTATTTAGTTTTCTGGCCACTACTATACACCAAGCCGGGGTTTTCATCAAGTTGACCTCAGTAACACCAGGGTCTTTTCCTTGTGTCATTTCTATCAGTTTAGAACCTAGTAAGCTGAATTTTATCTGCCATCATTAGTTCTTTGCCAACTTCTCTGGTTTTAACCTAAATAATCATTGTGTCTGCAAATGTTGCCACTGCTTCATTCATCCCAACCCATATCATTAATATAATAAACACTGGCCTTAGCGTGGACCTTTGTGGCATACTGCAGTGTTAACCTTTTGACAGATTGAAAATTGGCCATTGACTCCTCTTTCTTTTCTGTCTCTTAGCCAGTTTCTGATCCATGACAGAATTTTCTCTCTCACTCCTGTGATCGTTCAGTTTTCTTAAGAACTTCTTTGTGAGGGACTTTGCCAAAGGCTTTTTAAAGCCCAGATAAGTTCTATCAACCAGTCCTCCTTATTCACTACTTGGTCAAACAAGCTCAAAAAATTCTAGTAGATTAGAGAAGCATGATTTTCCCTAACTGGAACTGTCCCCAAGTCTTGTGATATGTGGTGGTTTCCTTAACGGTCACACCACTGAAATCAAAGGATTCTCAGATTTCATTAAAAAAAAAAAAAACCCACACATTTATAGCGCTGTTTGCAGAGAAACCCTGAAAGCATGACCCCTAAAGCACAAAGAAAGTCCCCAAATACTTATTTTTTAAAAAGCGTATGATTTTAAGCCAATCTCATGATTTTGGGGGGGTCTGATGTAATTTTCAAATGCTTGAGATTGGCAATACTGCTACTGCCTGCAGTTTGAACTATTTGGGTACATTTCACAGCTGATAAGAAGTTCAAACAGGAGCCTTTTATTAAGTGATAGCTCAAAGCTAAATAGATTGTAGCTAGTAAGCACTTTGGGGCCTCAAGTCTCTTTCTCCATCTCCTCCCATTGTCCTTATTATGCTTTGCTCGATGGTGCCCCTTTGTGCTTGGCACAGCCTCCAAAATCCCACCAGCCAAGAAGCTCCCCTCAAATAACTTCAAACATACCTCCCTTGCGATGCCCCTTCACTTCCTTTCATTGGAACCAGTGGTCTCTGTATTGTATTATCCAGGTTAGATTTAAGCTCTTTTGAGCAGGAACTGTCATTCATATTCCACAAAGCACTCTCTATAAACAGTGAGATTTTCAAGGGTCCACATGCAGCCAGGTGCTTACATTCCATTTTGCCTTTGAAAATCTCCCGCAACATGGCAAAAGTAGTGAATAACCAGGCAGAGGCTGTTGCTGGAGGCAGGATACTGGATCTTGATGGAGCAATGGGCTGATCTCACATGGAAAAGCCTATGTTCCGTTGCTTGGGAAAGGCACAGGACTGGAACAGCAACAGGTCAGAAATGAAGTGCATTGGCGTAACTGTTTGTGGGGAGCCCAGGACTGGTAAAACAGAGCGTAGTGTAGGTCAGGGCTAGGGTGCATTGGCACAACTGTTCATGAGATCAGGAATAGAATAGCAAGAAGTGCTGCAGGCCATGATTGCAGGACACCGGCAGAGCTAGAGGTGGCGTCCAGGACTGAAATAGCATAGGTTACAGGAGGTTGGGATAGAGGTGCATTGGCAGAGCTGTATGGGGAGGCCAAGACTGGCATAGCAGCTCAGGATTCGGAGCACTAGCGGAGTTGCATGAAGGAAAGTGCCTATTTACACTAGGATTGATTCTGGACAGCACGGTGGGTCTCCAACTTAAACGAGCAACTAAAATTCATCTTTAAACTTGACAATTCTCTATTTAACAGCAAACAAGCCACACCCTCCACCAGATAGTCGTCAGATTCCATTTATTCTGTATACATTCTTAGTGCACATTAGAGTAAGACATGAGCGCTCCTCAGCTCACACAGCACTAAGGCTCTTTGCCTTGAAGGTTACACCTGGATGAAATATAAACAGGGACTGAATGGATATCCATAGTAATAACCCACAGAAGTAATTACACAGAAAGACCGATCTCTATGGACAGAGCAGCTTTGAATCCCTGGTGACCAGAGCCCCGAAGTGCCTTTGCTTTTCCGCCACGTCAGAAATATTTAGTATCAAAGACACCAGTACAAGTAAGAACGAGGAGAATCACACAGGATAAGAGCTTGAGGTCAACACAGATGTGCCTGGGCCTTTTGACTTTAGTCACACACACCCACAAAGGAAGGAAACAAATAGGATCCCCTCTTTAGAACCAGCGTGTTCCCCACACCCACTCCCTGGCTTTCATTTCCCAACCTCCAGCCTACCCTATCCCTTAACTTCTTCCCTTTTGGTCCTGTTTGGTAGCAGGAATCCACTCCCCTTCAGCTACCTACACACAGCACTCAGCTTCAGATGAACCAAGCTTGGTGGGAAGACAAACTCTACAGACAGGCTGCAAGGGTGCCATAACAGGTGAGCTGAAATTACTACTAAGCAACTGATGAATGATACTGCACAGTAAGGGTGAAGGCAGATGCAGTTGGGTAGCATCATGCCTACGGAAAACGGGTGGGAAGTGGCTGCGGAGATGACTAAGAGAACTTGTTAATAATATCTAGCTCTTGTATATCGCTTTTAATCCACAGATCTTGAAGTGCTTTACAAAGGAGATCAGTATCATTATGCTCATTTCACAGATGGGGAAACTGAGGCATGGGGAGGTGACGTGATTTTCCCACGGACACCCAGCAGCAAAGCTGAGAATAGAACCCAAGTCTCTTAAGGCCTAGCCAGTGGCCACACTGCACATAGGGATCAACAGAAACAACTGACTGCTCGAGACACACATACCCTCACAGGGGTCTCTGGCATGAGAGGTACAGAAACAATCCCCTTCCAGCATGGGAGAGAGGAGATTCTGAGGGTTAGAGGTATTTAGACGGCCGCTTCCCACTGGAGATAAAGACAGCAACAGCTGGGAATTTTTTCCAGTGGACACAGTGGCTTACATAAAAATACTTGTATAATTTTTTTCGTGTTCAAACCACTCTGTAAACATCAATTAATCCTCACAATACCCTTGTAAGGCAGGTAACTATTACTAGCATTCAGACCAAGAGCGTTACAGTTCCTCTCCATTCCTAGAGAGAAAAGTAGGCATCTAGGCTGTATAAAACAAGCTAAAAATAGACACACTCCTTCAGATTAGACCTATTCCCTGGCAACCACAAATAGATGTCGAGGGAGAGGCAGTCCACCTGCCTAACTTCAAAACCCAAAGAAAAAACACTTAAAAAGTTAAGCCACTCAAAAACCTAAAGAAAATCTCCTCAAGCCGAAAGCCTCCTGGGGACACATGGTCTTTTCCATGTTATCAGCCCCACACAGAACAGATCAGTGCAGGGACGATACCAGAGGAAGCCCTCTGTCCACAGGACAAGCTTTAAGAGATGATGTGTTCCTCATCCTGGAGCCAATTCAGTTCGGGGGCTAATTCCTTTTTGTGTTAGCACATGCGGGGTCTCCAAGGCAGGTACTCACCCATTTACGATGCTGAGCTCCTTGTGTCCAGCGGTGTGACACCAGCCAGATATATAATGCTTTGGAGAGCACCTTTGACTCTTGAGACCAAGGTTTATGAAGGCCACTACAAAAAATGAAACATTCTGGTTTTTGCCTATGTTGTATTAGCTGAGCCGGTCACAGCATGTTTGGAGGGGAGACACTGGGATGTGGATGATGGTTCCTAATTTAATCCACATCCAAGATACAGGTGCACAGGCATTTGGATAGTCCAATAATCTGTTCCTTGCAAGGCTCACGGCAAGATGTGCAAGGAAAAGAAAGGCAACCATTAAAAGAACATGGTATGGAGGAAAATATAGAATGAGAAGATGTCCTGTTTTCTTGTCATGAACTAGAAGGTTTCTAACAAGGATAACTGGGGCCAAATTCATCTCCCGTGTGACCCCACTGAAGTCAGTGGAGTTACAGCAGGGCTGAATTTTCCCCGCAGATTATGAACTCCTCAGGGCATTATTGTGTTATTTTAGATCTGTAACAGTGTCAGGAATACCAATGGTGCTCTATAAATATAAATAATTCCAGACCAAAAGAGAATCATAGGATAAGAGATTCCAACAGAATTACAGGCTACCTACAATCTATTATCCAAAGCAACTGCTAATCAAACAGAGCAAGGAACTTGGTGGTGAGGAAAAGTCAAATAAAAAAGGTCCAAGCCTGTTCAACCTGCCCCTGAAAACTCCCATCTTCTACCTGAGAATGTCCCACATCTGACCACTAGAGGAAGCTATGAGGCTGGATAACACCACACCACACTTGTTAACATTGAAACCTCATCAACAGGGGCTTCCCTTCTTTTTCTGGTCCCTGAAGCTCTAATGCAGCAGAGCTCATGCTGCACTCCATGAACTGTTTTCCTGGCTGTCGAAAACGAGGCAACAGGACGGAGATTGGGAGAGGACCTTGTCCATGGAAGGAGATCTCACCCTTATGAAGCTGCCAGAGAATGAAAGAGCAGTGGAGCCACTGGTCTAATACATTCCTGGCTAACTCAAGTCAGGTGACCAGGGCAGTGTCTCCCCCAAGCCCATGAGATGACTAACTGCCTTAAGAAGCCTTTATCTATTCACAGTGTGGCCAATTGGTTCTCCCTCTTTGCCTGCACAGATTCTCTCTCCATCCCCTGAAGTCTTCCCACCCAGCTCGAAAGCTGAACTTGACCTTCTGTGCTATGGATACATGGGTCCAATGAGCATTAAATTGTAAATTCACTTCTACTCAGCCATCCCCTAGAGCCAATCTGCCCCTGGCACTTTTCTCTTGAACCTCTTCATGAGACCTGCAACTTCTCATGAACAAAACCTGCTGAGTCAAACACTGCACTCCTCTTACCCAAGGATGCCATAAGGAACGGAGAATTCGAGAGAGAGTAAATCAAGACACAGCCAGATGGCAATTTGCAAAATCAAACTCCAAATCAAACCACACATGTACTAAATCAGAACCACCCAGGATAAAATCAGAGGCTTCTTCTATAACCTCGGTGATGAGAGAACTTCTAGCTACTTCATCTCCCCTCCTTAGCAGGTACATCATTCATTATCAACCACTATAAACTGGATTATAGCTTTGATAAGGCAACCAAGTCAAAGTGTCAGAATCTCTATGTACTTATATGGCCTTCATCACCATAGTATCCCAACCACAAGTGCCTTACAACACCCCTGTGAGGTAGGGAAACTGAGGCACAGGGTAGCGTGACTTGCCCAGGGTCATCCAGGAAGTCTGAGGCCGAGACAATAATTAAACACCTATCGCCCTAATCCCAACCCCATGTACTAGACACTAGACATTTGAATGGCATTGCAGACCGGGGCACATTAGGAGCTTCAGCCTATGTGGGTGCACTGGGGAGGAAGCCCCACAGAGCTGTGTTGCTAACAAACAGCACCTTGAAGAGACCCGTCTGATTTATTCCAGCCTCTCAGCTCATTTAGAGTTTTGGAAATACTCATTCAGGTATATTGGCTGTTCCCCCCAACTCCCCCACTCTAGAGAGAGAACACTATGACAGCAAACTCTACAACATGGCCCCAGGCCTCACCTATTACATTACACCTGATTTGACTTCTCCAAAGACAGGTAAGCACTCACCTGTACAGATGAGTGGCTTTGGATACACTTAAAGGAACCCAATGTTTCTGCCAAAAGGCAATGAAGGCCCCTCCCCTTTCGATGGGAAAGGACAGGGTCTGAGATATCTTATTCCAATGCCGGGAACCATATTGATCCTGGGTGTAACCCTACCAAAGCTAATGAGGCTGCAACCAGGAGGAATTTGGTCCAATGGTCAAGGAGTCCTCTTCTGCTATTGCAGTAGTGTCAAGAGTCCTTTGTGATCTTGGGGTGGTTCTAGCCAATAGCAAGCCCACATGGGGCAGAATGGGGAAATTTACCTTTTTGTCTGGGACTAGATTAGCTTTGCTGTTAAACCTCCTAGGCCCTGATCCGGCAAGGCAATGAGACTCAGTGAGAGTGGAGGATGCTCAGTAATTCATAGGCTTGGGCCCCACATCACCTGAGGTCACTTCGCATGATTTACTGAAAGAAAGAAAATGGCACAAGCCTTATAAGTGCCTTAGCACCATCTGCCAAATGAGTGAGTGCATGACAAATAACTTATAGGATCTTCTTTCTTAGCTCAGTCCTTCTCATCCTTCCCTCTCAGCCTTTCATCTCCATCAAGAGATGATCCTGAAGTCCTAGGATTGCCACCACCAGGCCACTCCCAATTTTAAAGAGAGGCACACTTTCTAAATCTGATCAGAGTCACCAGCAAATGCAGAAAACTTCACAACAGAGTGGAGTTACCACAATACAACAGGGATGATGGCTCCTGTCATATACTGTTTTTTCCTGTCTCCCCCTTACTCTCAAAGGTGCTTAGACTGTCCACACTATGACTTACACCATGCTAGTAAGAACTCCTCTTCAACGTAGGTGTTGCTAGGGCTGTTTCCCAGGCCAATGTGGACAGCGACTTTTCCATTTCATCTGCACTACAAATACAGCTGTAAACAGGGCACCAAACACAGGCTAAAGCCTCAGACATTTCCCATCTGCATTACAAGAACTGCTTTCACTGTGCGGGCGACAGGCATGTGGTAACCAGATCCCCTAATACTGTCGTAGTGTAGATGGACGCAATGTCCGAGAATTAGGTTATAAAATCATGCTACATACAACAATGGGGAGATAGCCAGCTGGGGCATCTTGTGGGTGCATCACAGCATGGTCTGATTAACCTAGTTCTCAGAAAACTATTGCTGATCAGAGGAATTGTGATAGGGCCCTGCTAAAGATGCTTGTTAGCATAATTAGAACTGTAATGTGGACAAGGCCTGAAAGTCTGCGGTTCATGCAGGCTAAGCAGAATACGGGACAGAGAGAAGTGCTATTTCTTTTATCCCTATGTTAAGAGCACTCATCTAGCAGCAGGCAACTATTATCCTGTGACCACTTCTTACTTCGTGGTCATTTGTGACCAACATTATTTTGTAAACAGCCCCGCTAATCACTTTTTAAAACCCATCTTAGATGTGGGGAAATAAAAACATTTTATCCTCTCCGTTAACTAAATAAACCTGTTAGATCAATACATTTGCTACAGACCAATGAGGAAGTGATAAAGGTATTAGAGGACTTGATTTACTGCTGTGGATGTGTGCCAGGTTCCCCACATCCCTAGTCATAACAACACTAAGCTAGATAGTTCATCATGCCAAATGCTAGCAACAAATTCCTAGAATAGACCCTGATCCGGGCTGCAAGTGAAGTCAATGGAAGGATTCAGCAGACTTCAGTGAGTGCTGGATTGGTCCAATGAAGCACTATAATAGGTAACAACATTTGCCCATAAAAGGGCAATTCAAAGCCCACCGAAGACAGTGGGAGTCTTTCCACTGACTTCGATGGGCTTTGGATCAGGGCCTACATGAATACAGATACATTAATACAGTGCATCTGCAGCAACAGCTGCCATGTAACTCTAATATGTTCGTATTGTGACTTTTAAAGACATTCTGTCAAGATCAAGCACACATTTAACAAAACCTATATCCTGACTTGTTTTACAAATTTGTTTTTTTTTTTTTTGGCCTGGATGTTTTGCACATCTCAGCTGGGTGAGCAAAACTAGACAAGTCAATTTAAATTCAGCAGTTAGTCAGTTTCAGCTAAAGATTCTCAGGCATTGTCCAGTGCTGTAATGTCTGAGATGCAAAAGCTACAACGGAGGGTGATGTTTAACCCTTAAAAAAAAAGCCTCTTCATTGAGATTGTTCATGAAAATATTTTTATACAGTTACTTAAAAAAAAAAAAATTCTTCCTCACTCCCAATGAAACCTAAATGTGGGGCATAAACTACGTGACAGTTTCCCTATAAATAAAGTCAGTTCACATATTAAAAATAATTAGCTTCTGTTATAGAACAAAAATAAGAGCTGGACTGAAGCCTGGAAGACAAGAGGTCAAAGGCTTGCCAAAACTCACTCACTTCTGAAGGTGGTGGTGGTGTTTGGTATTTGTAATGCAGACACCAAGCCAATGAGAAGAATCATAACTCTACAAATGGGGAGGAGTTCCTGACCTAAGGGTAAAGAGATTATATGGATACCCATCAGCTTTACTTATTTGTAGGGCTTGGCTACATTCCTTGCCATTGCTCCTAAAAGACTCACTTTTCAAGGCAGCACTACAGCACCGAAAAGAAGTTGGGTTTGTTAGCGCTGGAAAGAATCTCAGAAATCGACAGATTATGCTTGTGACTGCCAGGGCCGAGATATAAGCAGATGAACCAGCTTTTCCCTTTCACTGACTCTAGTCTGTTAACATACCAATGGCAAGGACATCATAGGAAGGTTTGGATGGCTCGATTTGCCAACCCCGAGCGAGCTTTCAGAGAATTGGATGGCATGATTCCAATCCTGCAGAAGAGGGTGAGGGAGTTTCAAAACAATAAGGCAGAAGTGAATATAATTCCAAGAGCTCTTTTACGTCTCATAGAAATGAGAGGGAATAGCAAAGTGGAATCAGTGAATGCCTCATGCTGCAGAGATTGGTGTGGTCTGTAGCAAGTGAAACCATACACAGAATGTTATCATTGGAACATCCCACAGTGGAAGAGAAGTAGAACGTCACGCGCAAGTTTTTTCTTTTTTTTTCTTTTTTTTTTTTTACAGAAGGGCCTGATGGTTCACATCAAATTCAGCCCTGGGGGTAACTGGTTACAACCACTCAAAGCCAATGGAGTTACAGTAAAGCTCAATTTAGTCTTTTGAGTCTACAATACAAGGAAACGAGCCATGCATTTAGCCAAAACACTAGTCAATTATTTCACGTGGACTCAGCGAGGTATGCAGGAGTAGGCACTGCTCCTTAGATAGGACTCCAAGCTTGGTTGCCTCGCAGCTATGCTGACACTTCCATGTTTTCTGCAGTCACTCCCACCAGCCCAATATAGTGCATTCCAGGTAACTGAGCTTTGAGTCACAGCTACGCTTTCCCCATTTGTAGTTCCACAAAGCACCCTTTTCACCATATCATCCCCTCCCCCCCCCGCCCCAAAAAAGGAGGTGAACACCAAGCGGATCCATTCCATGTTGCCACTGGCTTGGCACTTTTAACTTTGGTGCAAAAGAATGTTTACAAAATAAAATAAATAGATAGAAAAATAAAACAAATAAATAAACCGACAGCTGGAAAACATTTCTGAATATCCACAAAAAAGGCAGACAGATAAGTACACACCAAGGGCTCCCTGATCCCAAACCTCAAACTCCACTTGCATTCCCAGTCTTTCCCCCTGCTCCTAGGGGTTTGTTTGTTTTTTAAACACTCCCAATACTCTCTCCACCCCTCTCATAGAATCATAGAATATCAGGGTTGGAAGGGACCTCAGGAGGTCATCTAGTCCACCCCCCTGCTCAAGGCAGGACCAATCCCCAGTCAGATTTTTGCCCCAGATCCCTAAATGGCCCCCTCAAGGATTGAACTCACAACCCTGGGTTTAGCAGGCCAATGCTCAAACCACTGAGCTATCCTTCCCCCTGTCTTCTCTCCACATGGATGACATGAAAGCAGGGGGACTGACCCTGGTCCAGGAATGACCTGTTTACATTTATACTCCGCTTGGTGCCGTTTCGAATGCTGGCACCCCACAAAATAACTTAAATAAATAAATAAATAAATAAAGACCGTTTGCTGCTACTCTGCAAGGCTTTAGAAACAAATGACATGGGAGGAACGGAGAGAGGCAGGCAGACATTTGTAAAGTCCGCTTGCTGGAGCTATCCCAGGATGCTGTATTGAGCAATAGGGTTAACAGGGCGTGGGGGCAATAGAGAACGAAAGTCACGCTACACGATACACTGAAAGGCAAGTCCGAAAGCCACAATGCAGCGCTTGCACGCAGTGTTTCCCTTACAGAGGCAAGTCGGTGCTGTTATGCCGAGTTTTCCTTGAAGTCCCATCGTCTCTGGGCAGCGCTCTCTGCAAGTTGGACATGGCTGCTGTCTTCTTAAGGTCAATGACCGCGTAGGAGTCCATCCTGCTGGCTGGGTGGGCAGCAGGAAGCGGGGCGCAGGGCACCTGGAGGCTCTGGCGCCCCTTGTGGGGGTCAGCCTCCAGCTCCACCTGGATGTAGTTGAGCTGCCGCTGCTGCTCCGGGCAGGGCCGGCGGAAGTCGAAGCTGAAGACACTAGGTGTGCAGTTGTGGCGGTGCTGCAAGAAGTCATCCCGACGCAGGCCGCTGTGCAGTGCGGTGTTCTCCGAGTTCATGTAGTTTTGCAGGGGGTCACCTTCGTCCGGCTCGGGGTAGCCATTCGGAGAAGGAGTCAGCGTGTCCCCAGAGTCCTCGTCCTGCCGCAGCGGCTGGCACTCCCACACAGGAGGCAAGGAAGGCAGGTTCTCGTAGTGCAGCAGGGGTGTCCTGCGGTGAGAGCAGCTGTTTAAGCCCAGGTCCTCCCGGGTGAGTTTCAAGCGCCCGCCACGCCGAAGAGATGCGCCCCCAGCAGGCAGCAGGCCATTCACATTCTCATATACGCACCTGGGCACGAGGCACTCATCCTGGCACTCGTTGTTGTTGTTAGGGCCGCAGATGTGCCCCCCGCACTCCCGATAGTAACGGCAGGAGCTGTCACGTTTCACCATGTGCCTGTGAACTGGGGCAGGGCCCAGCACAAACTTCACCTCCCCCGGCTGCAGGAAGACCTGGGGGTTTCGGTCCTCCAGAGAGCAGCTGTGGTTCCCGTGCAGAAAAGGAGGGTGGACTTCAGGCAGCGAGTGCATGCAGTGCCGGCCCCTCATCTCCTCCTCGCCACTGGTTGTGTTCACATAGGTGTGGGACTGCAGGGAGAGAAGATGTGTTTTAGAGGCAGAGGGTGATGCTGGGGAGGGGGACAATGATAGGAAGAGATCAGAGCCAAAAATACAGGGGGGTGGGGGGTGGGATTGAGTGAGAGTACAGCTGAGAATGTGAGTGTGGAGAGTGAGGAGTCTGGCGGCTGATAAAGTGGGGGGGGAGGAGGAGGAGGAGTCTTGGTGGCTGAAAAAACTTGGAGGGGCTGTGTGCCGAGAAAGTGGGGAGTGAAACTTGGCCGAAAGGGATGCAGCTATGGTAAAATTATGTTTACACATCGACTGTTGCAAACCAAACACTCAGCACCTGGAGACAGGAATGAATTTTGTTTTCTCTCATGGATGTGAATTTAGTTTCTACGGGGCAGGATGAGCTGCATCTTTGCTCATCTAGAAACTGCCCTGAAGAACTGCAGTTATTTTAAAGGAGACATAATATGGCTCTAAAGCTTCCCCATTAGTCTGGCCTGATTTGGTTCTGCTCCTCCCTCCCATAACTCCCCAGCCTCTCTCTTAGGATCAGAGCCACTATTAATCAGGGGATTGACGTGTGGGCTCTCTGGGGTCTGAGGCCAGATCTACACTAGAAGTGCTCTGCTGGTATAGTTATACTGGTATTTTACACCAGCAAAGCGCTCCTAGTGTAGATGCAGCTTATAGCAGCAAAACTGTACTTTGCCAGTAAAGCTTATTCTAGCCCCTCCCCCTCAAAAAATGAACTATACCAGCAAAATTGCAGTTTTGCCAGTACAACGACATCTAGAGAAGGGGCTTCTGCCAGTACAGCTTTGTCAGCCAGGGATCATGCGTCATCACACCCCGACTGACACAGCCGTGCTGGCAAAAGTTTGTAGCACAGACTTGCCCTCACACAGGCTCCTTTCAAACATGAGCAACTTATGCACATGAGATGGTTTAAAACAAAATATCTATGACACGTTTTTAAACAGGTTTCAAGTTGAGTTCAAACTCTGGTGTGGAGCATATGAATTTCCATCTACACAAGGTGAGATATCTTCTTGAGTGGTCTATATAAAGTATCCTAGGACACAGAAATGACGTGAGGAAGGAGCCCACACCTGCCTAGGTTTGTGTGACTCTGAAGCACCAGCTATCAGACAGTGATGGAGACAAGACACTGGGTGTAATGGACTGATCTGGTATGATAAATCTTATGAGCCTAAACACAGAGAACAAAGATCAGCTGCCCAAGCAGTGTAGTGGTAGCACAACACCATGCAAGGGTCTGAGTTTCGGTATCCAGCCTAGAGTTTAGCTTGGGGCTGGTAGAGATGTGGAAGCAGCACATACAGTTTCAGGAGGGAATTGCATGCTGCTGTCAAACAAGGGGCAGATCATTACTGATGGCCTGGGGAAGCTACACCCGGGGAAGCTACACCCGGGGAAGCTACCCAGCGAGTAGTCACAGGGATGCAAATTTGCAACAGTGAAACTAAGTAAAACAGCCAAGAAGGAGCAACTGACAAGGTAAGAGGGTCTCTGGGCTTCCTTAACATTGAGCAGATGCATGAGCCTAGCACCCCACAAGAATCCTAGAAGAGAAGGAGAAGACATGTTATGAGTTCCCTGCAGCAATGGAGATCAGGAGACCTGGGCTTACCTGTTCATCCGGCCCAATGAGGGCATGTGTGGAGTCCTCCCCAATGGAGGAGTGTCTCAAGCTGTTCATGGAAGGGTGTCGGGCCGTGGAGTAGGATGGGGCTTCCCCAGGGAAGCTGTGGAATCCATTGGGGAACCCTGGAACAGTGTATCCCAGAGCTGGGGGGAGAATTCAGAGAGACGTGCTTGAGAGCCAGAGCATCACACTGGCCTTGCGTACAGATGCGGCTGCATCTGCACCATGGGCCAGCTTCTCAAAGGGCCTTATTAAACAGACGTGCTGGAAAGGCAGAGCCTGCTTGGCGGGGAAAGGCTCCTACCATGTGTACGCCTGTTGTAAATATGCAGGCTAGGCCCCCCAGGTTAAATTTACCAGCACTTAAGTCACGTCTATGAAAGTGAGAAACAAACACACATTCTTCTAGTTGAGGTTTCCCTCAGGAGCCCGCTGATCCCTAAAGAGGCCACTTGGCAGGCCTCCAGCTGGAATCCAACTGGAGTCGGAGAATGAGGTTGATATTTGCAGCTTTTGTTCCCATTTCCTTGGGAACAAGGTATCACATCTGCAAACGAGTGGGGCTTTAAGCATGCTGCACAGAACATACGTGGACTCGAGGGCCCAGCTCAGAGGCCAGACAGCTCACATCAGCTGCTTGGGGGAATGTAGCCTTGGCTGGGAGACCAGCACCCAACACAGAGATAAACTTGGACAAACTTCCTCTACCCTACCTAGTACTCTGGAAGCCTTACCGTTGGTTGTCTGGGGTGTCCGGGATAGCTCCAGCTCAGTGGAGTGATTGCCCCTAGTCATGATGACTGGCTCCTCCACCACATTGATACTATTACACTGCATCAGGTCCTGCAGCAGGTTAAAGATCTCCTCCGCCCTTGAACACTTGAAGGCAAATATCCCTGTGCAAATACAAAGACGGGGGGTGGGGAGAGATGAGTACAATCTTAGTTTAGTAAGAGTGTAGTCTAGTCCTTGGAAAGCAACAAAATGTAAAATCTGACTGAAAAGGGTTTCTGTTTAACACAACACAATTAACCTGGGGAACTCACTGTCACAGGATAAGGTCACGAGCTTGGCAGGATTCAAAAAGAGATTAGACATTTATATAGGTAATGGAAATAGTCACCCTTCCATTAGATAGTACACACATTTGTAAGAGGTATAAACCCTCATGCTTCAGGGTACAAGTCAGGGTACAAGTCACATACTAAATGTCCGGGGTTAGGAAGTAATTTTCTCTATACGCCCGTTGTTACACATTATGAAGCTTCTTCCATTTTCCTCTAAAGCTCATGGTGTGAGACAATATTTCAAACAGGATACTAAATTAAATTGACAACTCGTCTGAGCTTGTTGGGCAAGCCCTGTATTTCTCTACACACAAATTTATGATTTACAGGGAAATATTTTGTAAGATATTGTCAATATTTAAACACCCCCGAGGCGATATTTCTGTATAGTGTATCCTGTTGTTACATCACCAGAAATATAACACCACCATTGCTAGTTGATCCATGAATTGGTGTATCTAATGCCAACTTTACATTACTTAACTCTGCTGGAGATAAGAATGGTATACTGGGTGACAGATGAGATTCTTCACCTGTAATTTCCGTTCTTTCATTTTACCTGGGGCCCGATCCAACTCCCATTGTCAATGAAGTCTTTCCATTGACTCTAATGGGAATTGGATTGGGCACGCGGAATGCATGTGGAAGAGAGGGGCAACTGCACTCCACTTTTAAAATGTATCAAAATAAACGGTGGCTCCCCAGATAAATAGTTTGACCAATAGCCAACGTGTGCAGAACTAACCAATCACATGCTGGTGCGCACACACATGAATGCACAAAAGCCATAGCAACAAGGACAACAGCATGGCAACAACTGCTGCTACTCTGAAGAAAAATTTGAAAAATATTGTTGCCAGAAAATATATGCATCTGTCTTATTCACTGGGGCTAGGGAGGAATGATCCAAATAAAATCAATTAAGTGAGAAAGTCTCCTTTGAGCAGGAAAAGAACCAGAGGAAATGTACGCAGATCAAAACAGTATGGCTTCCATACAATTTATCTTTGCATATAGAGGACATGGATGACTTATCCTGTGCCCTCTGAAAGCTCTCTTTGTAGGTGAAGAGTGAATGACTCTACCCTATCTGTGCTATCTAGAGCTCCGTAGAAAACCCAAGTAAACGTAACAGCATTCCAACGACTGATCTGAATCCTGCAAAAGGCAAAATAGACACACACAAAAAGCCACAGGTCCCACCCTGCTGACAACCGATAAGCATGGAATTCCACTAAAGGCAAATCCTATTTATATAAATATTATAAAAGAGTAGCACACAGCATTGTAAATGCACACAGTACTTTATAAACAGACGCAGAACAGTGATGTGGACTTTATTCAGATATCAGAGGACTTTTCAACACACGATGCTAATTGGGGGACATAACCTGTTTTTTTTTTCCTTTTGCTGTGTGCCAAGAATATGCTCATCTCTTTACAAGTAATATACAGATAGCCCTTATGCCAAGAAACTTACAGTTTAACAGGCAGCATGGAATAGTGAGAATCAGGAAACGTAGGCTCTATTCCCAGCTCTGCCACTGACTGAATGGGGTGTTCTTGGGTGAGTCATGTCATCTCTGTGCCTCAGTTTCCCCATATGTAAAAAATGGGGCACTTTTGGAACTACCCTCCCCCCACCTTGCAAAGTGCTGCAGGATCAATTGATAAAAAGCAGTAAACGTAGTAGTACTGCTAAACAAGGCAGATAGAGAAGACAGAATGCACTGGAAAGACCAGAACAGAGGAGGACAGGATTTTTTAAAAACTAACATTGACTCACTTTTTTGGGTCATTGTGGAACAAGCAAGCCTTTTAGAAGGGACCTAAACGAAGACAGAGCAGAGGCTTGGCAGACAGTAGTACAGAGGACATAGATGACGACATGCATTGAAAAGCAAATATCTGAAGTTGAAACATGCCTAGGAAACCAGAGCCAACAGCCTCATCCTTGCAAAAAGCACCTTGGGGGACCTTGGGGTCACATCCCATAGAAAGGTGGCATTTCTAGCACCTCCTCAGTACCAACACAGAAGAGTAAGCCCACAGAATCACTAACTTCTTCTGCCACCTGGATTTTCCTTAATGGTCTCTGATCCAATTGAAACCCCACTCCAAAACTGCTTACCTTAAGATATAATGAGAGCCAATTCTAGATGTGTTTCTCCATGCTGTGCATTAATAAGGCAATAGCCTAATTACTTTAAGTCTATAAATATAAACAAGTGAGCCACAATAAGCCACAAGAGTGATACCACATGATGGCTCTGCCCTCAG
Source organism: Terrapene triunguis (assembly GCF_002925995.2). Lineage (NCBI taxonomy): Eukaryota > Metazoa > Chordata > Testudines > Emydidae > Terrapene > Terrapene triunguis. Next base: position 3,879,307 of record NW_020664550.1, on the reverse strand, counting down.
TCACAAGCTTCCAACATTAATGCCTTAATTGGGAGTATTAAATGCACATGCAAACACACTACAGTACCCTAGAGGTGTGCTATCGCTTGTGCATGTGAAGCAGGGTATAAAGCAGGTTTCCCATACGTAATAAGCAGGGGAGAAATCAGCACCAAGCAGTTACAGCATTCTGCAAGTGAAAGTTTTAGACAGGTTTGTTCCCCCAAAAGGCACAACACCTTGTCCGGTCTGGCAGCGGCGTCCGCTCTCGAAGGAGAAGAGGTTGGAGTCATAGCCATAGCGGCGCAGGCAAAGGTACGGCCACCTGACAGCATCGCGCTTGTGTGTGTGCAAGATGAGCTCCATCTGCGTTAGCTCCATAATCCCAGATCCCAGCGCGTTACCCTCATCATCCACATTTGTTACCTGCAGAGGCAACAAAGCTCACATCAGGAGGCTCAACACAGGAGATGTGACAGATGTAAGTTTGCCTGGAAGCCCCAGCACTCTCTCCCTTGACTCATTAACATGCCTTGCTCTTGGATGATAGGGGGAGGTCATTTGGGTGTGAATTCATTGCTGGTGAAAGGTGTGACATGGACAGCCCTGAAGACTGTAGCCCCACACCAGCTCAGCTAATGTGCCTCAACACAGGCGTGGGGGGGTGGGGGGGGAGACACCCTTGAGTGGGAAGAGGAGAGTTCAGTCTCTCTCCAATTCTTGGCCTCTCTGCTAAGACTGTCAAATGGTTCACCACTGCCGGCTGTGCTGGTGCTTTTACAATGTGGAGACCTGTTTACAGTCAATTAGGCTGAAACGCACGGACGCATTTCACACAAGCCACCAAATAGCTACCACATGGTGATAACTTTTGATGCCCACTGACTTGGGCCCAATTTGAAAGGTTCCACAACACGTGAGCCATCTAATTTTCCCTTCTCATTGCATCTGTTTCTTCTCTGGCACTGGGAGATTGAATCTCGATGCCAATGCAAATCCTTCTACAAGACAGAGGGTGGAACCAGCAAGCAGGGGATTCCCTGCTTAAAAATTAGCAACACATTTGCAAATCTTTCCCTATAGAAGAATTTCCCCATAAGAGAAAGGGCTTTAATGCGTAGGTTCCATGAAATTTGGATTGTACTTTGCAGGCCTTGATTCCCAGTGGTTGCTGTCAATTGCAGAGCTTTCCCTCTAGGATAAAGGGTATTACCTTAAACTTGGTGGGGTGGTTGTCTGGGACACTGTCTCTGCACAGGTAGCTGTAGCAGCTCCCCATGACGTTAGCATACCAGGTGAGCCCTAAAGGGAGGGTGCGGGAGAAAAAAAAAAAAAAACAGAGGATAAAGGCACAATTTCATTTGCGTTTTTGATCCGTAATTATTGTTTCATCCCAACCAATGACCCAGGCTTTTAGAGTGGTGGAGCAAAGGCAGGGATGGCTCAGTGGAGCCCTGGAAGTGTACTGGACGTTAAATGCCCTCAAAGAAGGGGGGAGTGGGTATGCATGCCAGGGCGCAATGCCACAGGCAGGCCACACAGTGCACATACACACCACCAGGGAATTTTTCTAATAGAAGAATATTTTCACGGAGCAACTAACAGCAAATGTGATACAATGGGGCTACGGAAGCTGTTCATAAAACAAAGTTACTCTGGAGTTTTGGCACCAACTACCCATTTTATGACTAATCACAATGAGGAAGGATTCCTTAAGCACTAGCCAGGTCTACACTAGGAGTGTTTCACCAGTATAGCTAACCCGGGAGGGTATAGCAGCAAAGCACTCCTTGTGTGGAAATAGCTTATACAAGCGAAAGCACAATCTTACCACTATAACTATGTCTAGGCTAGAGATCACAACCCTGACCAACAAAGCCATGCCAGCAAGAGTTTGTAGTGTAGATCACCGGTTCTCAACCGTTTCGGGCTCAAGACCCATTCGTAAATGTTTATGGCCTGTTGTAAATAGTCTGGGGGTGGAGGCCCTGAAGGGTTTCGGTCAGGTCCTGCCCAGCACTCACCCCACAGCGGCAGCCCCTGCAGCTGCTGTGCTGGGTGGGGCTAGCTGGCCTTGGATCTCAGCTCTGGACATTTCAACCTTCAGGGTTGCAGCGCCACCAGATTTGGCCCCGCCCCGCCCCCCTGACTTGATCCAAATTAACATGAGTGGAGTTGTGACCTGGCTCATGGGGTTGCAGTGCCACTCACTCAAATTTGTCCTATCCGGACTCCCGTCATCACGATGGCTGGGCCAAACCTGAGTGTCGCTCAGACCCCAGGAGTTGCGGTGCCTGGAGCAGGGAGGCGGGCCCAGCCAGTCCTGTGGGACAGGAGCCAAAGGAGCTGCCACGCAACCCTTTGAAACATTCTGGCGACCCAATTTTGGGTCTCGACCCCCAGGTTGAGAAACGCTGGTGTAGACCTAGCCCTTGTGCAGTGCCTTTGAGATAATCCATGAGGACAGAAGAAAGTTCGTAACTCTTTAGTCTCACTTGATTCTTACCCAGTTGAGGCCATTAGGTGGTTTTTTGAGGGCGGGGAGGGATTCCCACTTTATTCCCACAGTCCTCTGCTGAGTGTCATGGTAACCAGGATGTCAAGAAGTCACCTAGAGTTCCGTAGAAACTGTCCCATGTTTCACCTGACAAGAATCCAATCAAAGAGATTGGCAGAGAAAAGAAAGACAGAGAGCTAGATTTTTATCATATCTCTATTAATCTTTCTAAAAAGAAAAGAAAAACATAAATTAAAGCAATAATTTATAAATGTAAGTTTATGTAACACACTGCATGGACAAATCCAGTGGGGACCTGACAAGTAAAACACACTTTGGGGGTAAATTAGAATGTAGGTGTAAACAGATCAATCCAGAACTCACTAGGTGAGCAAAATGAGAGGTAGGTCAACAGGAAATGCAACTAGCATTTGCTAACTCCCTCCTATTGGCTGCTTTTTCCCCCACATCCCTCTCTTGGTTTGTAAGTTACACTTCCTTTGCCAGTTCAGCACAAGGTACCCTACTTTGCCACTTACATCTATTTTCCACCCAACAAATGTCATTCCTGAACTAGGCACAAACGTTCATGGGAGTTGCACTATTTACAGCAGAATGAACAAGGCCTGCAAAGCATTTTCAACAACACACCAAATATGTGTGCAGCTATTAAGGAATTAGCTCAACGCCGTTCATAAATGAAGTGGGGCTGGAAATGAAGATGGACAAATGAAATTTCAGACAAAGATCACAAGCAACTTTCTTTTCACTGGGCAATTTTGGACAACTAATCTCCAGAAATAAGGCAAATTTTGTCTCATTATGGGATCCCGATCCATTACTGGGCCTCCAAGGCACTACTGCAATATAAATAAATTATAATACTAGTAATTAGCATCAAAGATACTAGAAATCACATGTATCTGATGCTTTAGGAATCTGTATGCATCTGAATTAGACAGAAGGTTCCTAACAAGGTTCAGAGAGCAAGAAGCTATAGAAGCCAATGGGCAAATAACACAATAGCTATTCTATTTTGGATCATAAAAGGAACAAATTCCAGATATACACAAAACTAAACAACTATTCGGTACTTTTCAGAGAATGCAAGTGCTCTGTGTACAGGAAATGCACATACTAGTAATAGGAAAAACTGGCATTACAGACTTTAGTTTACTGAACTCAAAGTCAACTCGGGGCACCAGAATCAGAACCAGTCACTAACAAAGGACGCACTGTGTTAATTATCTAGTAGTCCAAGGAACGAGAGAGTAAAACTGTACGGATAACTAGCCTGACATTACAAGAGTAAATGAAATGAAGATGCTATTGAAAATTTCAAGCTCTGGCACATAACAATCAGTTTCATCATCAGTCACACCAGCTTAGCAAGAGTTCAGAGACAAAGATGATTCTCTTGGGCAAAAGCAGTATCCTCACGCCCACATGTATAGGTTGTGGCAGTGACCATGTATAGCTAGCACATTTTGACCATTACAGTAACAAATATCATCTTATTTGCCTCCACTGTACATAACTCTGTCAGACTTGATTCTGCTCTTTCTCCTTCCTTATCCATACCTGGGTATCTCTCCATCACACCTCAAACACTGCCTCTGTCTGCCACTGCCCCAGTCCTACCTCTGATGAATCCTCATCCAGATCTTAAGCCTGATCTACACTTAAAACTTGACATAGCTACAGCACTGACACCCCTGAGCTCTGCAGTTCTACTGACCTAAACCCCCAGTGTAGATGCGGAAGCATTCTTCTGTCGACTAGCTACTATTGCTCAAGGAGGTGGAGTTACTACATTGATGGAAAAAACCCTTCTGTCACTGCAGCGTACATCTATTCTCCAGGATTGCAGCAGTGTAGCTGCAGCACCAGTTATGCCACTGTAGAGTACACACGCCTTAAGTGTCTTCTCATCTTCATTATTACAATGACCTTCTCAATGGCTTTTCTTTGTCCCAGCTCCCCCAACTCCAGAAAATGCAATATTCTGCAGCCTGCGTTCTTACAACCAATGCAATCACATCATCCTCAACCCTGAATAACTCCATAGGTTCATGACTCACTTCAAAATTGGCCTCTTTGTTTGTAAAACCCTTCATGAACTTGCTCCAGCAAACCTCACAGACTTTGCCCACTAATCTAGCATCAGCCTCCTCTCTGCCTTTCAACTAATCTGGTCACTGCTGGCACAAGGAGCCTTCTCTTCTACAACACCTGCCATTACCAACATCCTCTCCCCCCCGCCCTCCCACTATATCAATTCTCCATCCTATTTTAAATCTCAGTAGAAAACTTCAACTTTTTCCTTTGCCTCTTTGTTTTTCTCTCCCTCTACTAGTATTTCTGTCACTCAGTTCTTTGGCTCTGTAAAATGTTTGGGATAGAGTGTTATGGGCTTCCACTGAAAGGCTGTAAGGCTCAGAACTGAGGAAACGAGATTATAAAACTACACATTTAATGATCTTTGGAGATTCCCTAGTCAACTAGTCATTGCAGACAATGCCTTGTTGCTGACGATTTTAGTTGTATCCATTTGATGCAGATACCTAGATTCTTAAGACTCTACTCTTCAACGAGCAATCCTTTGAAAACATGCCTTTTTCTGACTATGCTACACATCCAGAGAATATCCTAGTTAACCAAGCACCCTCCTTATTTACTGCCTGCCTACATACTGTAAACACTAAAGTGCTTCAAAGCTCTTTCTGAGCTCCCATCATCCAGATCCCTTTGCCCACACCAGCTGCTCCAGTCATCTGCTGAAATCCCCCATAGCCTATACACAAGCGAAGCAAAATGCTGCTATCCTTTGTTAAAGGCCCAGACGTCAGTTGTGTCTTTGGCATATAAATATCTACAATGCCATTTCTCATGGTTTCTTGCTCACCATGCTTAATTGGCTTTCGGGGGGAAATGAAACCAGCTAGCAGTCCTAGCCCTATGCACACCTGTGACTGCCTGGGTCAGTGACAGTGTGTCTATACTGTAGCTGGAAATGTGCCTCCCAACCCCTCCGAGCCAAGCTCTGCTTGAGTTAGCATGCTAAAAATAGCAAGCTGGACAGCTGCGCCAAGGTAGCAGCTTGGGCTACCCACCCCAGCTCGTACCCACAGGGTCGGGAGGATTTGGACGCAGGTAGCTACCCAGAATTGCTACCCGTGCTGCGCTATTCCCACTGCTATTTTTAACACATTAGCTCAGGCAGAGCTAGCACCCCCGGCTGGGAGACTCTCTCCCAGCTACATACCCTAACGTGAGAACTGCCTACAGCCAAGGGATGGGAGTATTCTCAAAAAGATACAAGGTTCCATGGTTGTCAAAAGGCCTAAGGCAGGTTATATATCATTTCCTATCTTATTGTGAGGGATAGATTCTGAAATCACAGCTGGCAAATTTTCTTGTGATACTCCTGTCACCTTTCAATAAAGGTGGAGATTTTCAAATGCACAAAATGGGGACTGGGCACCTAACTCCCATTAACTTTCCATGGAAGTTGGATGCCTAACTCCTGTTTCTACCTTAGAAAATATCTTCTAAGTGTTTTTTAAAAACTAAGGAAAGGAAAGTCATCCACATACAAAACTCCATCCTCTCCAGCTCATATCTCGGTTCTTCTTATTGAGTGTCTGGGTGCATAGCTCAACTCTTGGATTCCCTTTGGCTTACCAAGGGTGTGAATTTGGTGGTCACCTCCAAAACTCTGACAGCACCAAACACCCTCCAGCACTATAATTCACAATAGTGCTTTCACCTCCTCCTTTTGTAATCTCTTCCTGTGTTTTTCATATTTATGTTTTTGAGAAATGTGGGTTAAAAACAATCATGTGAAATGACGACATAGCTCCTTTTTCTGGGAGGGTGGCAGATGAGAAATAATCTAATCTTCATTTTAGAATGACATTTTTTAAAGTTTTACACAAAGATGACAATTTTAGGCAGAGGCCGATAATTTCTCCAAGGAGCTTACAAATAAAAATGCACTTCTAACTCAAATGAGCTGATATGCACTGTGTATTGCATCTCCAATGCTAATCTACTGCACTGCTTTGTTCTGTTTCCAAAATGATTAAAGACCCTATGTTTATGTGCAACACACAGGTGGGGAGCGCCGATCACTCCTCATTAGCAGCAGTGGATGCATAACACCAAATTGAAAGCTTTTGGTTTTCAAGCTGACTGACAGCCAGTATTGTACATGTGAGTGAATACCCTTCCAATTGGCACGACACTACCAGCAGAGACCATGTTAAGACAGATACCTGCCCTGGAGCGAAATGTTAATAAGACACAGACTTTCAGGAGTCTTTAACCCCTATTTATTGTGTCTTCAAATCCCAATCTGGAGATTGCCCACCCTGTGGGTATGTCTACATTGCAATCTTGCCTGCCAACTGCAGCGCGGACGCAGCCTGCGTGAAAGGCAATGCCTAATCCAGCCATTTGTATCTGGAAACAAGGCACACATCACTCCCAAGTTCAAAAATTATCACTGCCTTCCTATCCATTAGAATTCAGATCCAAACCTCCCTGTGAGTCTTCATGCTCCTCCATGGACTCCCCCAAACTTGAATTTATCTCTAATTGACAGTTTTCTTCCGCTCCCTGAATATCTCACATTTCTGTCCAACATTCCCTGTTTCTCCACAGCCAGTGGTAGAGACTCCTGTCCCCCTGTGCCCAACTCCTAAGAAGACTCATGTCCATCTAACGATCTGTTTAAAGCAGTATCCTGTACACCCCTACTTGCAAATTCCCATGTTCTGCTGGAATCTCATGTGCAAAGTTGCACAACTAGGGTTGCTAGGTCAAAAAGGGACCCTGGCGGCTCTGGTCAGTGGGCCATTAAAAACCTGGCTCCACGCAGCTGGCAGGCTCCCTACGCGGCTCCCGGAAGCAGCGACATGTCCCTCTGGCTCCTAGGCGGAGGGATGGCCAGGTGAGCTCCGTGCACTGCCCCCGCCCCGTGCGCCAGCTCCACAGCTCCCATTGGCCAGGAACCGCAACCAATGGGAGCTCCGAGGGCAGCGCCTGGGGCAGAGGCAGCGCACACTGCGCAGAGCCACCTAGGAGCCAGAGGGACATGTTGCCGCTTCCGGGGAGCCCCCCCGAGGTGAGCGCCACCCAGAGCCTGCTCCCTGCACCCCCTCCCACACCCCAAGTCCCTGCCCCAGCCTGGAGCCCCCTCCTGCACCCAAACTCTCTCCCACACCCCGCAACTGCTGCCACACCCCCATCCCCTGCCCCAGCCTGGAACCCCCTCCTGACTCAAACTCCTTCCCGGAGCCCACACCCCGCACACGCTCCCACACCCCAACCCCCTGCCCCAGCCCTAAACCCTCTCCTGTACCCAAACTCCCTCCCAGAGCCCACATCCAAACCCCCTACCCCAGCCCAGAGCCCCTCCCACACCCTGAATCCCTCATTTCTGTCCTCATCCCAGAGCCCACACCCCCAGCCGGAGCCTGCACCCCAACCCCTTGCCCCAGCCCAATGAAAATAAGCGACTGAGTGAGGGTGGGGGAGAGCAAGTGACAGAGGGAGGGGGATGGAGTGAGCAGGGGCGGGGCCTCAGAGACAGGCAAGGCAGGGGTGGAGTCTTGGAGAAGGGGCAGGGCGGGGGCAAGGCAAGGGTGTTCAGTTTTGTGCGATTAGAAAGTTGGCAATTCTCCCTTATGTGCAACACATCAGGGAGGCAAACACTGTTAATTACATGATTCAAAAAGCAAGAGATTTGAGCAATGAAGAGAGAACAGCAAAATTGCCCCTGGATGCCACCTTGCATGCAAAAAACGCCATTTGGCACAGGACGCCACCAAGTGCCACGGGACATAACCCACGACAAAACCCTTGGCACACAGCACAGTGCAGTCAATGAGCCCCTCAAATCCATGCTTGATCACACAAGCAACTAGCAAAACTACAGAGGCTTGGAGTGGTGAAAAAGTAGGGAAAGGGAAAGGTTTGTCCTATGCCAGTGTCCCAAGCCTGGCTTGGGAAGCAGGATGGATGCCCTAAAGCCCTGGTTTGCTAGGGCACTGTGTGGCAATTACAAAGGGGAAAAGAGGTGGCAGAGGGCTTTAAAGAGGGGGACCATTATATTAGTGATAGCACAAAATGAAACGATTGGCATGTGAGTGAGAAGGGATATTTAATGAGGGGATGCCAGGGCTCTTGGAGCATCAGGATAGGGATGGAAGGGATAGGGTAGCTGATGAAAGATGGACAGGTAAATCATGGGGGGGCTAGATAATGAGGGAAATGATATTAGGGGGAGGTGTGAGCTCTGTAAAGCAGTAAATTGAGGAGTAAGAAGGGGTAGTTTGGAGGTAGGAGCAGTGAAAGTGTACACGGGGTCAGTGGAAGAGGATAATGGGGGGTCAGTGCAGGAGGGGTCAGGGAGGGGATAACAGGGGGTCAATGCAGGAGGTGCTGGGGGGGTCACGGGATAACGGGGGGTCAGTGCAGGAGGCGCTGGGGAGGTCGGGAGAGGGGATAATGGGGCTGAGTGCAGGAGGTGCTGGGGGACTCAGGGGAAGGGAATAACGGGGTCAGTGCAGGAAGGATGGGGGTCAGAAGGAGTGGATGGGGGGGTTGGTGCAGGAGGGGTCAGGGGGAAGGGATAACGGTGGTTCAGTGCAGGAGGTGCTGGGGGGGTCAGGGGGAGGGGATAACGGGGGGTCAGTGTAGGAGGTGCTGTGGGGGTCAGAGGATAACAGGGGATCAGTGCAGGAGGGGTCGGGGGATAACAGGGGGTCAGTGCAGGAGGAGTCAGGGGGAAGGGATAATGGGTGGTCAGTGCAGGAGGGGTCGGGGGGGGTGAGGGGATAACAGGGGGTCAGTGCAGGAGGGGTCAGGGGGAGGAGATAACGAGGGGGTCAGTGCAGAAGGTGCTGGGGGGTCAGAGGGAGGGGATAACGGGGGGTCAGTGCAGGAGGTGCTGTGGGGGTCAGGGGATAACAAGGGATCAGTGGAGGGGGGATTTGGGGGGGTCAGGGGATAACAAGGAGTCAGTGCAGGGGGGTCAGAGGGAGGGGATAACGGGGGGTCAGTGCAGGAGGGACGGGGGGGTGACGGTGCTCGGGGGGGGTGACGGTGCCAGGGGAGCAGGGGCAGAAGCGGTCCCATAGGGGGTGCTAGGGGGACCCCTGGGGGAAGGTGCCGGCCGGGGCGGGCCCGGGGGGGTAGTGGGGAGGGGCCCCGGGGGGCGGGGCGGAGTGAGTAGGGGGGCCGGGAGGGGTCCCCGGGAGAGGGGAGGGGGCAGTGCGGGGGGGGCCTGAGAAGGGGGGGCGGGGCGGGGTCTCTGTACCTGCGGCGCTGCCCGGCCTCTGCCGTGCGGGCGCTGAGGGCCGGGCCCGCCCCGCCGGCCGGCGCCGTAGGGCCCCCGTTCGGGCTCCGGGACCCGCCAGCGCCGCCTCCCTCCCCCCACCCCAGCTCGGGCCGGGGCCGGGCCCGGACTCGGAGCCGCCGGGAGCAGCGAGTCCGGCAGCCGTAGCCTAGAGCGTCTCTCGCTGGGAGGACCCGAGAGGGAGGCGATGCGGCCGCTAGGTGGCGCTGGGGACACGCGGCTCCGGTCCTCTGGCGGGGGGCGGGGCTCCGAAGGGAGGCGGGGAGGGGGCGGGACCTTGGAGTGAGGAGGGGGAGGAGCTTAGCTGCGGGGTGGGGCCGTAGGGCTTCGGCGTGTGGGAGCTCTGGGACTGGGCAGAGTGAGGGGACTTGGGGTTTGGGGCAAGGGAGGGGCTCTGGGACAGGGGAGAGGGATCTGGCCCTGGGGGGCAGAGAAGGTGGGGGAGCTGGGGGCCATGGAGCTGGGGTATTTGGGGGGAAAAGGAGGGGAGCTGATCTTGAGTTAAAAATGTTTGCACCTAAAGAGAGAAAGCAGCTGGAGGAAGGGGCAGTGCAGTGTACAAACCCCACCCCACCCCACACTACACCCAGCTCATGCCACAACAATGTACATACAGCTCACACGCAGGCTCCTCCAACACAGACAAAACCCCATGTGCACTCCCACGCCATATACACAAAACAGCCAGTACTCCGTGCACACTAACCCCACACCACCCACGCCCGTGCAGACAGATCATCCCTTTCTTCTAGCAAACTATATTACCAGTCAAAAACCTCCCTTTATCCCCATGGATTTAGATGCAGTTAAAAGGTGTGTCCCTGTTTTTCCTCGCACATATATCCTGTTTATAGCTTTCAAATACCTACACACTCCAGTAGCTGCCTGTAATGTTGCAATATTAACATAAAAGAATAATTCATATTAATAATAGCTCATCCCCACATACCATGGTAAATGCCTACGGATTAGATAATATTAATTATATTTTTACAATATTCTTCACTTCCTGTACTAAACTGCTGTGTAGTATTGTTGTCTGCTATTAATCAGTTATCAGAAGTGGCTGTATTTTCCATGGATATATAGTGATGGCTGAATTGTGTGGTTTGTAAAATACTGGGGGCTCCTGTGTGATGAAAGATGCTGTAGAAATGCAAGGTGATGCCATGTATTAAATCCTAATTTGTTAGGCGTGTTCCCTGTAGTGGCAAAGTGCCCACACCTGGTCCATTACTCTGGCCCAATATTCAAAAAAGTGCTTTTTCCATTTTTTTGGTGGAAAGATTGCACATGGACAGAGAGACACACACAACAGATTTCCCAGGGCACTATGTCTTCTCCCCAGCCATTTATCTGCCATGTACAATATTCCCTGATTCAACTAAAGTAGCAAACGTACACACGCCAGCCAACTGTTGCCCTGTACCTGCTCACAATATCCCCATAACCTCTCAGAATAGAATTCCTGTTGCATGCAGTCTGAATGCATGAGATACAAATAATAATCATAATTAATAATGCTAGTGACAAGTAATTAAAGGTGGGCTTAACATGTTTTCCCTGACTTATGGACAGGGATCGTTCATGATTGAACTATCATTGAACATGATTGACATGGGGTTTGGAGGGAGGGATAGCTCAGTGGTTTGAGCATTGACCTGCTAAACCTAGGGTTGTGAGCTCAATCCTTGAGGGGGCCATTTAGGGATATGGGGCAAAAATCTGTGGGATGATTTAATTGGAGATTGGTCCTGCTTTGAGCAGGGGGTTGGACTAGATGATCTCCTGAGGTCCCTTCCAACCCTGATATTCTGTGATTGTTCTAGCCAACCCATTCTATAACTTCAGAGTTAAATGCTCTTCTGAAGTCAACAGGTGTAACAGAGAAGAATTTAATCCCGACCTCTGAGAGATCATGTGTGTTTATGTTTTAAACAGATTTGAACATGACTCAGACAAAATATCCTTGTCCACACCAGTCAGGGGAACTAATGTGAGACTTCTGCTGGCAACAGCAGTGATGGAAATTGCCTGTAGTTGGCATGCTTCTGATCCCCCAGTGACATTCACCCCCGCAGAGGGGGCCGTCTGAAGGCATATGTGCTACATGAGTCTTCAGAGTAGGGCATAATAAATCTGCAAAGCAGCTAATATGGTTCAAGACATACTACAGGGATGGTAGGGGGCTGCCTTGTGAGAGGGACAGTAGGGAGGCATTACTTACTAGGTCTGTACATCTGACAAATTACTTACATCTGTTATTCTTAAAGGTGCCACAGGACTCTCTGTTGCCTGTTAGCTATTTCTGTTTTGTCTATTAGCCTGTAACAATGCTATAGGCAGGAACTGCCTTTTGTGTTTTGTACAGCATTTGCCAACGGGGGCCCGGTTGCACTTGGAGCCTCCAGGCTCTTCTGGAGTACAAATAATAACAAACAGCACAGCGCTGTGAAAGGGTTGTGACTAAATGATTATATCTTCAGGGTTGTAGCACAGTTCCCTTAACGTGCTTAGAACACAGACTGGTTCTGTCTAGCGAGGCAGAATTTTTCGCGCTATGGTTGTGTTGTAATGTCTAGTCTTGTAGATGGGAGCTTAGGTGTGATTGAAATGCTTCCTTTTCTGTGTGAATAGACACAAATGACAGTGAGTGAATGAACAAGGAGAATGTAGAGGAGGCAGCAATTGTACAAATTGTGCGGAAAATACACAGAGAAAGTCAAGAAAGGCCCAGCAGCTCAACTGGACAAAGTCCATAACAGCAAGCAGTCGAGATAAAGCTGACACCAAACCCAAACACAGGAGATTAACTTTCACTGAGTACAAGTTGGTAGAATAGTTCCCTTTAGGACTCTGGTCTAGTTGAATGTGCCGGGGGATTGGAGCTCCTTTTAGAAAGCCATCCTGGGTGAATTGAGAGGGGTAGTATTCTTTGATACACACCTAGAGACTGGCATAGGTCTTTTTTTGTTGTTGTTTTTGACAGGTGGACAGCAAAGGAAATAAAATGCTATAGAACAGGAGTGAACAGATGTGATGACACATATAGGGTAGACTGGGGAGATCTCTTGCCGCCTCTGCTACTGACTGGCTGCGTGACGCTGGGCAAGTCACTTCACAGTCAGCAGCATCATTTGAGTTATTTGTGTTGCAGTAGTTCTTAGAGCCCCCAGCCCTTCTGCTAGGTGCAGTACAAACCAATAACACAAAGCCAATCTATGCCCCCAAAGACCTTCCAATGTAAGTATGAGACAACAGGTAATACAGCAAACAGAGGGGAACCCAAGGTATCAGTGAGACAATTATGATAAATGTGATTAACAGCAGTGAGGGCTCTCCAGCTGCCTAACCATTGTTCATGTCACTATTTTAGGCATCATGGCAGAACTGATTTTTTTAAGGAAGGAGTCTCTGCTCCGTGCCTCAGTTTCCCCATCCCTAAAAAAGGGGATAATTATCTTGACCTTCTTTCCTGAAACCTCAACAGAGTTTGCGATCTGTGTAGCATAATAATCATCACAGAGAGGAAAAGCAACACACCAGTGAAGCGGGGGGAACTAGGCAACAGATGGAGGGAAGGAGAGAGGCAGAGGATAGAGAGATGTGAGCAGCAGAGCAGCGCCCAGTTCTTTCCCCTGCAGAGTTAACAACAGTTTCCTCTCGCCTCCTGTACTCGTTTCCCTCCCTGCTCGCTGCCATTGGCTGCCTCTGTAGGTTTAAGCTAAAAAGCCTCCTAATTAGGCCCCCCCCCCCCCCCCCGCTCCCACACTGCCAGGCTCCTGGGCGGGGAGAGAAAAAAAAAAAAAAAACATCTCCCTGGTGTAGCCTGGGTGTTTTCCTTTCGCTTTGCTGCGCAACCTTTCCAGCCATTCTCCCTCTGCCTGCGGCCCTTTGAAGCAGGTGGAGAACTGGGTGACCAGCCATCCCAGTGTTATGGGGCTTTGTCTTGTATAAGCAACTATCCTCCCCCGCCCTGGGGAAAAAAAAGTGTCCGGATTTTTCACCCTTGTTTTCCGGTCACCCTAGCTGGGGAGCGACGGGAAAGGGACAGGAATACAAACCTCTTGGCGTCTGGGCGACGCAGATCTGCGCTCCGGCGCTGGAAGGAGGGGACCCCAGGAAGCGGCAGGTATGTGATCTGTTGCGGACGGTGCTGCTGTGATTCCCGGCAGGCAGGTCCTTTAGGGGTGGCATGCTTAGTGGTGCTGGGACAATTTGTACAGTGGGGGGCTGAGAGCCACTGAACCAAACAGAACTTTTTCACTTCCAGCTCACCCGTCTGCCTGTTTCTGAGTGGGACAGGAAACACCACTGCGACTGGCACTGATTATACCCCCTTGCCAGCAGGCAGGCCGAGCACAGAAGGGGCAGGGGTGGACAAAACACCGCCTTCTCTGCTCCCCAAGAGGTGGTGAAACAACAGGGGCCAGATATTCAACAGAGCTCAGTGACCACAATGGGGGCCAGGTCTATGTATTTGCAAAGAGCTCAGCTCTGATGTACCTTGCATGGTGTCAAGTATCAGGGGGAGGCTCTGATGTAGGCACTACTCGATTTTCAAAAGAGCCCAGACCGGTGGGCAAATCTGGCTGTAATTGTCACAGCCGGGAGAGGGCGTCACTGGGCGCTGAGTGCTTAAAATAGCTCCCCCTTCATCTAGGTGCCCAGGCGGGAAGGAAAATCTAGCCCTGGGTGTGAGAGGAATAGCACTGGGTGGGAAAAGACCGTTCCGTCTTGCAGGGATTTTGGTATTTTGAACATTTGCTTTCATTCGGAATGAAAACTAAAAATTTTGAAATATTCCACCCAAGGGAAGTGAGCCCTGGCTCAAGTCTACCTGGTGGGCTGTCTTGGAGCCTGGGGGTCCTTCTTCCAATCCCGACCACCTCGTGGAATGCAGATCTTGAAAGATCCTGAGCCCAAGGCAGTCCACCCCGTGGGCTGCCCCATAGTCACAGCCTAGGTTCCCCGAGGCAGGTTGCCGAGAAGCCAGGTGAGAAAGCAGGGATGTGTCGAAACTTAGTCGAAATCGTTCCACGTCCATGGAACATTTTGATGAAACAGCAAATGCTGATTTAAAAAAAAAAAAAGTTTCATTTGAATTTTTCTGACCAGCATCAGCTGACACCTGTTTGCACGTTGCTATGGATTCGGGGCTGCCAACCTGGATTCTTTCAGCAGCACTCAACTCAGCTTAGAAAAGAAAAGAAAAGAAAAAAGAGGGATGTATCTGCAGATTGCTCAGCACAGCTACTACCAAACCTCTTGTTATAATGAATCACAGGTATCTCCCCTAGAGCGTTTAGTATAGTAGGCAGGTTACAGTATATGGTGAAAATTGAGTATAAATCTGTATATTCAAAAGTGGCCTGAGATTTTGGGTGCCCAGCTTGAGACACCAATGGCCTGATTCCCAGCGTGCCGAGTAACTGCGGCTCCTGCTGACGTTCGGGGTGCTTAGCACTTCAGCAAATCAGACCCCAGCTGCCTCATGTTGGGCAGCCCAAAATTAGTGGACATGTTTGAAAATGCGGGCTGTAGTGAGAATGCAGTATATGTAAGCCCCGTCGTTTTCAGTTTACCGAAAAATTCCCGGGTTTTACAAAAAGTATTATTCATCTTTTTTGGATTTTCACTCTACTTTTGTATCATTCAAATATATAAAAAATAACTTGTTTTATTAGGAAAATACCATACAGGGCATGAAATATATGTGTTATGATAGTACATTAGTATTAGTCTGTGTGTATATGCAAAGTTGCCTGTTGAAATAAGGTTATGTATTAGTCTAGAACAGGAGTGGGCAAACTATGGCCCACGGGCCGAATCCAGCCCGTCAGGGCTTTGGATCTGACCCGCAAGATTGCCACCCTCGTGGCACTGCGGGCCCCACGCCGCTGCTGGAAGCAGCTGGCACCACGTCCCTGCGGCCCCTGAGGGAAGCGGGGGGCAGAGGGCTCCGTGCGCTGCCCATGCCTCCAGGCACCACCCCTGCCGCTCCCATTGGCCAGGAACAGGGAACTGTGGCAGGGACCCTGCCTTAGCCCTGCTGTGCGCCACTGCCACTCCGGAGCCACTCCAGGTAAGCCGAACCCCTACTGCACCCCACACCCCAATCTCCTGATGCACCCCAACCCCCTGTCCTGAGCCCCCTTCTACACTCCACACTCCTCCTGCGCCCCGACCCCCTGCCCTGAGCCCCTTCCTGCACACTGCACCCCCTCCCACACCCCACACTCCCTCCCACACCTCAACCCCCTGCCCCAGCCCAACATTCATGGCCCTGCATGCAATTTCCCCACCCAGATGTGGCCCTCAGGCCAAAAAGTTTGCCCACTCATGGTCTAGAAGATACACACAATAAACAAACAGGCATGCACGCAAGCTCTGAAGTGCGTGTGCATCTGAACATACTGATGAATCTCATGCCCACCACGTACACAGTTCAAGCTGTTAGCAGATAACGGTTTAAAGATCTGACACACACTAAAATGGGAAGAAAATGAAAATCTATATCAGAATACATTTCAGAACACAAGGAAGTATTCGAAAGGTTTTAAAAAACAGGAGAAAAGGATGAAGTTGAGTGTACAGTATGCGCTGCAAATGGTGTGGCCCAATTATTAAATGTAAATATTTATAGGTTATTAGTTCTAAGTCTACAACAGTAAACTGTTTATTCAAATGCAAAGTTTTATTTGGGGATTAGAGAGCTATTGTTTTCTTAAACTCAGAGGTGGCATTGTGTTTTGAGTTCTGTTTTAGTTCTGCAGCAAACCACATTGATGAATGGAATTCAAAACATGAATCTACTGGATACTTTTCCCCCTGTCTTTCCATACACCAAAATAAACCCAAATATTTACCCAGAAAAAAATTAATATTTTTGCACTGATTTTCACCTGTTTTTGTTCTTGTGATAACAAACACTGATAAATGCCCAGGAAAAATTAAATAACATAAAAACTGAAATTGAAGGGCCCTAAGATTATGGTGTGCACAGAAAGAGAGTGATGAAAGACGAAGGTAAATCCTTATCACTTTAGTCTTAAACTGCATTTGGAACCAAGGAAGGAGTAGGTTACATTGAGCGTGACTTGAAAGTTAACGTTATGGTCTTGGCATAAGAGAGATGGAAGGTAGCATTCGTGGCCCATGGGGAGCTAATGTAGGAAAGCAAGATACAATTTCACATTCATTTACTGCTTTTCATGTGAGGATCTCAAAGCACTTCACAAAGGTTCATGTAACTATTGTTATGCCCATTTTACAGCTAGGAAAACAGACTCCAAAGGGGGAAGTTCCCAGGGTCACACAGCAGGTCAGAGCCAGGAACAGACCTTAGGAGGCCGGCCTCACCATTTTGGGTTCCAAGCACTAAGGGCAAATTCAGGCCTGGTGTAAGCAGGAGAAACTCAATGGTGGAGCTGCAGCTACTCACAGCAGCTCTGAATTGGGGACCTCACTGTTGAAAAGCCCCAGTGAGGAGTGTGTGTGGAGACAACAAGGTACTCTCCCAAGGGATCCCATGAGACGCCCAGCACCTCAAGTTCATGGCTAATCTAGTCTGCAAAGGAATAAGCCTGCCAGCAAAGAGAACGACCTTGCACCAGAGGGGCGAGCCGGACAAGGTCATTAAATCCTCTTTCGCATGGATGAGCAAGCACCAAGGCCAGTGATTAATGGGGCTGCCTTCAGAGCGGGGTAGGGGACAGGACAGGAGAGAGCCAAGGACCTGGGGAAGGAAGGACTGAGCCAACAAACTAAGGAGGGGGAAGGAGCTGAAGAGAAACAAAGGAGATGAACCTGTGGGAGCTGCCCGGCTCCGCCTAGGGAGGTGCTAGCTATTGTCATTCCCTGCTAATTGTGGGGAATTGTCCGCAACTCAGCTGGCAGCTGGCCAGATTGATTAGTCACATAAAACCCAAACACAGGGTAGGACTCCAGGGGCTGGATTAATCTCCATCCTAACCCTCCCTGACCGCCTTACTCCAGCCAGGGATACCACCCTGTTATTCCTCTCTAAGCACCATTTACCGCTCTGATGGAAGGTCCCATCCTGCCAGCCCTGAAGTCCGAGGTCTGTACAGCCCAGGCAGCGCCAATGCCAGCTCCTCTTATGTTACCTTCACCCCTGATCTGGATCATGGTGGCCAGGGTGCAGAGCCTGGGGAGTTTGCTATTTGGAAGGCCCTGGTTGGAAATCAAGGGGAAAAGCTGTTCCTGAAACTCTACGGAATTGTTATTTGTGTTTCAGTAGCACTTAGAGGACCCAATCAAGTTCAAGCCCCATTGTGCTAAACACTGTAAAGAAACATAGTAAGGCACAGACCCTGTGCAAAGCTTATAGACAAGACAGACAAAACGTGTGAAAAAGGAAGCATTATCACCATTTTACAGATAGGAAAACAGAAGCACAGAGGATGGCCCTGATCCTCTAGGCCAGTGAGACTCAAGACCTCGGTGGTTCAGGAGCCAAATTAGTGATCAACATTACCCAAAAGAGCCACAGTCGTGTGAATTCATGGTTTCATTTACTAGCTATACACATGCATATATATTAGTCTCACAGCAAAATGACTGATCAAGTATTCTACAATTGGTTAATAACCTAGTAAAAGCATCCTGTTTAGTTAATAATTAAAATCACATGTTTTAATATCACATGCTGCAGAGATCCACAGGAGCCACATTAAAGAGCCACTTGCAGCTCCCGAGCCTCAGTCTGAGTATCTCTGCTCTAGGTATTTAGGTGCCCTTAACATTTTCAAAACTGCTGCTCAGCTATCGCCTAACCCCGTAGGTGCCCAAATCCCCTAAACCCCTGCTGGACAGCATTCACAAAGCCCTGACGCTGCCCTGCAGCAAACCAGCCATTTGGACCCCTGGAAGTCCTGAAGCAGGATTCTCAAACCAGGCATGTATCAGAGGGGTAGCCGTGTTAGTCAAACATGGCAACTTCAAACCAGGCAAGGGAATTCCTATCTTGCTGGGGAGCCTGATCCTCTAGGTGTGCACTGAACACACCTACGACGTGCTACCTGTCAGACCCCACAGTGGAAGGACTGGATGCAGGCCACTGGTAGGACAGCACATGCAAAAGAGAGTTGGTGGCAGAGGAAAAGAAGGACAAATAGGAGAGGTACTGAGTGTGAGCCGAGTGGAAGGAGGCACCAATCTCTGGCCCAACAGCTCAGGACACCAAGTTAGCCATTTAGGCTCCCAAATCCCGCACCTCTCCCCAGCATTTCACTTCTGGCTACCATAGGCAGCTCCTCACTCAGCTTGTGGGCTTCTGAGGATCCCTTGCTTAGGTGCCTAATTCTGCCCTAGGGCTGCCACCGCCAAGATACAAAAAAAACCCTCCAAAAACCCCAAAAAGCAGCCACTGGCCACCCTACCACCACCAAAAAAGGCCCTAGTGCCGCTGGTGAGCTTGGGGTCCATCCTGCTTCCCAGAGCCTTCAAGGGAGTCCCCCTACCCTATTCTCCCCATACGTTGTATGGGGAGCTTGGGCACCGAGGGCTGAGACCGCTAGACAGCATGGCACCTAGGGGCCAGGCTAGGTGTTGCAATGCTGAGCAGAAAATCTGGGCCAAAGTGGTTTGCCCAAGGCCACGGCAGTCAGTGGCAGAGCCAGGAATAGAGTCCAGATCTCCTCAATCCCAGCCCAGGGAAAGGCTTCTGTCCTCTGAGGCGCATGCACCGGAGACGGAGCTCTGAAGTGCAAAGCTCTCCCTTGCTGGCATTGCAACACCAGCGCCGTCACATAGCGAGGCCAGGCCAGCCAGTCGGGGGTGCCATTTGGTCGACAAAATGCAGAGATTGGTCAGGCAAGTTTGTATCTTTTCCCTCTTTTTTCCCCCGGCGGTAATTGTGGTCTCTCTGGCGGAACCACAGATCTCCCGTCCCTCCTCCAAGTTTGCAGTGAATTCTAGAGCCTGCCACTTGCTGCTCCCTTCCTGGGCTGGGTGCTGGGAACAAGGCAATCAGTCCTTTTTGGTTTTTCCTCCTGTTCATCGGCCAATCTGCTAAGTTAATTATTGACCCAGGCACCCAACAGAGAAACCTGAGCTCCCTGTGCTAATGACCTCGGCGGAGCGGTCTCAGGCCTGGAGAGGCGTGTGGATGAGACTCAGAAAAAGAGCCGTTAACTCATTAAAACCAAGAATTCCAAAAAGCTGCACCGATGGCTGGATTGAAAAGCCCCAGTGCACCCCTTGAGATCTCCGTACAATGCTCGCTCTGCTCTGAAGTTACTTTCCTGACCCTAGGCACAGATGGAGCGCTCAGAATTCCAGGCTCTTCTGAATGGAGTCACAACAGAGGGGTGGGGGGATCTATTTCACATGCCTTCTGTAAGACTGATCCTACCCTGCGGATGATATTTCTGTGCCTTAGAAAGGTGCAGGTTATCCTGGGATGTGGGAGACAGGGTAGGAGAGCATGTTGCAGACACACACATTGGAGTGTGATGTATGTTGGAGTAGCATCTGTATTGTGGAAGGGAGTGTGTTCCACCTGGGGCGGTGGGATAGTGTAGCAAAGGGGCAGGCTGAAATGGCATTGCAGATGGGTACACATTGGTTACAAGACAGATGCCAAAGGGATGTTGCAGAAGGGGATAGAGAACAAGATAAGAACAGCCATGCTGGGTCATACCAGTGGCCCATTTAGCCCAGTATCCTGTTGTCCAACAGCAGCCAATGTCCGGTGCTTCAGAGAGAATGATCAGAACAGACCATCATTGAGGGATCCATTCCCTGTCGTCCACTCCCAGCCTCTGGCAGTCAGAGGCTAAGGACACCCAGAGCATGGGATTGCATCCTTGGTCACCTTGACTAATAGCCACTGATGGACCGATCCTCCATGAACTTAGCTAAATCTTTTTTGAACGCCGTTATCATTCCGGTCTTCACAACATCCCCTGGCAACGAGTTCCACAGGTTGACTGTTTATTGGATAGCTTGTTGGAAATGTCCTGGGAGCACAGAGACGTGTGCATGCTGGAGAGGGGTATACGTCGGGAGTATAGACGGGTCTGCCCAATGCAGAGGGGTGCACATGGAGAACGCGTTAGGATCGTGGGGTGCTGCAGAGGTACATATGTGCAACTCGAGCACAGTTCACTGGAGTTGGGAGCAGAGTGTGCTGGCTTTGAAAGTTACAGTGTGACTCCGGTCTATTAGCCAAGTAAAGGGAGTTAAGATGGCCCCTGACACAAAGCATAAGTTACAGCAGCTTAGATGCCTTCTCTGACTTGGGCCTGAGGAGTGAACTGATGCCGGTGAGACTTCTCACAGCAGCTCCCTTTGTCTGTCCAGCTCTGGACTCTCGCCCAGTGGCATGACTGGCTTGATGCAGCGTGGATCAAGGAATGCCTTACAACCCCCACGTGCTGCAATCTGTGTCATATGGCTCGTAAATTCCTCTGCTCGTTCCCCCGGCAGTGCTGCTGATCAGTCATGACCCTGCAAACCCACCACCTCTGCTCTTCCTCAGCATCAGCCCCGGTCTCCGGGGTTTCTCTCTGCTCAGCACTAGGACAGGAAAGCCAGCCGCAGAGCGTCGGCCTCTGGGAAGGCATCCAAGGAACTGCAGGAGTTGAACGAGCCATCGCATTGACATCTTGGCTTTGTTTTGGAAACGGAAGCGCGGAAGGAAGCCAGCGGTGGAACAGAGACGCAGGGGGGGATGGGACTGGTTTCCACAGTGTAACCATTAGCCAGGAGAGGTGCCCGGCGTCCGCTGGGTGAGGTGGCTGCTTGGGCTAGAGGGAAGGTTGATTAATAACAGATCTGTGGGGGGCTCACAGGGAAAAATAATCGTTTTCCACTGAACTGGAATAGACAGATTAAAGCTGCTTCCTGCTGCTGCACTGAGTGACAGGATGCTAAATCATGGGATAACTATGGGAGCATAGGGCTCTCACCAGCTGGGGAACTCTCCCCTACTTGGCCTATATGCACCACAGAGCCAGAGTCCATTCCAGCTGGGTACAGAAATCCAATTCAGGTTCCCTCCCACCTCAGGGGCCTCTCTCAGGGTCTGTCTGACTGTCACGGCTGCCTTTTAATTCCTTCCAGCCATGGCTCTGCACGGAATCCAGGCCCCGTGCTTTTCAAAGCAACATGCGCCCTTCCAGGGTCATTAGTTGAGCCAGAGAGCTCCTGTTATCTCCAGCTAACTTTCCAAGGTCTCTCTGAATAATCCTTCCTTCAGCTGAAAAACTCCCCTTTCTTTTTTGCCTTTCACTAAAGGCTCTTGAGACGTGTGAAGTTCAGTATGCCCCCGCATTGCTTTGCCTGCTACTGAAATGCAGCTACCTCTGGGGTGGAACTGCTCATCCCCCCCGGTAAAGACGGAAGGTCCTCTGCTCTCTTTTGATGCCATATGTATATACAGTAAGCTCCATATCAGTTCTGTAAGGCAGTAAACGTACATCACTAAGCACACATTATACAGGTTCTACATAGCCACTCAAGTGTTCTGTATGGGTCAAGGCACCAGACCAATTCTGCAATGCTACCAGGCACTATATAGGTTCCGTATGGGAAAAGAATCCAGGCACCATGTAGGTAAATGTCCCATGTAGACCCCACAAGAGTTCTGGTTCCAAATAGGTTTTGTTTGACCAGTTGGGCCTGGTCTGAATAGAGGCACCATAACAAGATTTCAGGTCCCACCTGAAAGCCCTCCAAGCAGCACATGCAGAGGCACCAGCCTGCCCCATTAACAGCCCTGTCCCGTCTCACTTTAGCTTTGTTTCAGTTCTCGCTTCCTGCTGATGTCCCGGCCGAGCCCTACATGGCCCCGGAGAGACAAACCTCCCTGCAGTGGGACACTCACTGGCCTCGCACCCACCTCCTCTTCGGACAGTGACTCCGGCTGCGCCCTGGAAGAGTACCTGGAACGCGCAGCAGACGCTGCCCCAGCAGAGGTAGGCAGGATTCCTTCTTCGGCCCAGCGTAGCTACTGCTTTCCCTCCGACCAGTGTCCTGCGAGATGGTATCAGGGGGCTGAGACTTTCCCCTAGAATCTGAGCATGGGCTACTGCACATGCTGAGCAGGCCACCTTTGCTGCGCCTCCCTCAATGAAGCATGTCCCTTCTCTGTTGCGCGCACCTCCTGTCCCCGCTGGGACGCTGTTGTCACTGTATCTGGGAGCCATCCTGTCACTTACCCCACAATCAGCTCTGCCACTACTGTGCCCCCCCCACTCATCCTACTCCCGTGCAAGCCCTACAGTGGCTCACGCCCAGTGGCAGGCAAGAGGGGAGAGGGCTGTGATTGGTCCCGTTTAAACCTCCCATTGCATCACGGCGTCACTCGATTGGCTTCCCTGGAGTGACCCCACAGATCCCCACAGCGCAGAGGACAGAGCATGGCTAGGGCTATGTTAGTGGGGTGCAGTCTTGCTGGGCTTCTTTAGGGGCTTGTGTCAGTGGGCACCTGCAAATACAAGGTGGGGGATAGTGCTGAGGGGGACTATGCCAACTGCTCTCCGACAGCCCTGCCAAGGCGTTTATTTCAGGCCTGGGTTTCTCCGGCAAGCAGGCTGCTAACATGAAAGAAACAAAACTTCCAGGCACAGCCTGAGACAATCCAACTCCCTTTATCTGGGACCCAGCTCAGGTCCACGGCAGGCCCAGATCTGCATTCTCCTTTCACCTGTGAGAGATTAACCCAGCAATGGAGCTTTAATAGCCTTGTTGCCACTTAAAGCAGGCCAAAGAATGAACCTCAGGTGTGCTTAGGAGCAAGAGTCCCATGCTGCTTTGCAGTTAAACTAATTTTTTTTTTTTTAACTAAGCAATAACGTTAGACCAGTGGCTCTCAACCTTTCCAGACGACTGTACCCTTTTCAGGAGTCTGATTGGTCTTACCTACCCCCAAGTTTCACCTCACTTAAAAACTACTTGCTTACAAAACCAGACAAAGGTGGCTAAACACACTAGTACTGAAAAATTGCTGACAGTCTCATTTTTACCATATACTTATAAATCAATTGGAATGTAAATATTGCACTTACATTTCAGGGCACAGCAGAAAGAGCAGCATAAACAAATCATTGTATGAAATTTTAGTTTGTACTGATTTCGCTGGTGCTTTTTATGTAGCCTGTTGTAAAATGAGGCAACTATCTAGATTAGTTGATGTATCCCCTGGAAGACCTCTGCGTACCCCGGGGTTAAGAACCGTTGCTTTAGAAAACTGCTGCAGCAGATAGTGTAGGAACAGTAACCACAAAATGTGTTCAGACAGTATAACACAACGTTCCTACCGAAAAAGGTGGGGGATAGTGACAAAAAGGAACAAACGAACAATCTCTAATCAGATCTTGTTGAGGCAGCTGGAAAGGACAAGGGGACAAGGAACTTAGAAAATAACCTAAGTAGACATATACACCAAAAGAGGGAAATAGAGAAGGATTGGAATGATAACCAATATGAGGTAAGGGTATAATTAGCCTAAGAAATCATAGGGGAAGTACGAGCATCTGCAGAGTGGACGCAGGTTGACAGCAACCGTCTGCAGCTGTTGGTAACTGTCTGCCTGGCTGGGTTTGTGCTGTCTTTACTAACTGTTAAATCAATGTGTCCACTCGGAGCTGATCTATCCGAGGCTGGTTATTGAGCTAATCCGGACTCGAGAGAGCCCCTCTCACTAAACGGATCATCACCGTTAACATTTGTATCAATTATTGGGGATCGATTGTTGACCAATTATTAATCCTTGATTTGTCAGTATTAACACCCTGGAAATCTTTTCACGTCTCTCCTGTGTGAATTCCCCAGGTATCTTCGTGCTTCGAGGCTCCCTCAGCGGACAGGGTGCCTGCTGCCACCAGGAGCCAGCTCCGCATCAAATCTCTCCTTCAGCAGCTGCCCCCGCAGGACTGCAATGTAAGATGGGCCGTGACTTTCCCATGGGGATTCTTTGTGCTGGCTATGGCTCATGCATCCATCACTCCACAGCATGAGCCAATCTCGTTCTTCCACACCCCATAGGCTTTGCCACCCTCTGCTACTCCGGCCTTAGCTCCCTCTCCCTTATCATCCTATGCACCTCCATCCTGTCCTGGAGCAACCCATTACTTCAGTCCTCCCACTCCAAAGACAACTTTGATGCTTCTCAATCCTGCTTTGCAGCCTCACTGCCCCTCCCCCCAGTATTCCAGTTCTGTGGTCCCCCATATTCCCCAGTATTCCAGTTCTGTGGTCCCCCATATTCTGCTCTGCCAATGCCTCTTATCCCTGGTCTGCTGCTGCCCCTGCTATTCGCAGTCCTGGCTCTCTTGAGCAGAAGCCAGTGATGCCAAATTCTGCATTGGCTCTGCAATGTGGACACGTGCCCATAGCAGCCAAAGCTGTGACCTCTCCAACCAGGGGAGCATGGCATCACCCTGGCCCCCAGCTTCCCAACTGCTGTGCCGCTTGGCTTAGTTCCTCCACTCCTGATTGGCCAGCCAGCCTTTTGGGTTTTTTTAATTTATTATTTTTTGCTCGGCCACATGGGCTCCCGACTCCAACCAAACTCCTGGCACTTGTGCCTACGCTCCGATGCGATGCCCATCGCCACAGCATCCAAGCACTTCTTCCACATGTGAGCACTGGGTTGCAGGGGTGAAACCCCCAATGCTCCTGCTGCTGTGATGCCATCTTCTGGTTCCTTTCCAGGACAGGTACTGCCCTGGCCTTGGGGAGGAGGAGAGGAGACAACTGCAAGCGTTCAGTGCCCGTCGCAGGCAGGAGTCACTGGGGCAGGGATTTGCATGCCTTGTGCCCTCTGCCCACCTTTGTGAAAAGGTAAGACGTTGCCATGCCCATTCCAACCTCCTTTGTTTCCAGGACATGCCAGGCTGTAGCCTGGGGCCCATCAGCACCTGCAGCTATGCCCCTTTC
Organism: Terrapene triunguis; assembly: GCF_002925995.2. Taxonomy (NCBI): domain Eukaryota; kingdom Metazoa; phylum Chordata; order Testudines; family Emydidae; genus Terrapene; species Terrapene triunguis. Next base: position 3,853,559 of record NW_020664550.1, on the reverse strand, counting down.
CCCTTTGACTGGCCAGCTCACAGGTCCCGGGACGATTCTCAGGGCTGATGATATCCATTTGCCTTGCAGTGCGGCAGGAGGTTGAACACAGGGGACCTGGGGGTTTTTGCATCCAGGCTGGGGGACCGGTCCTGCTGGCATCCCTCCTGCTTTGTCTGCCACTCCTGCCACCAGCCTCTGGTTGACCTGATCTACTTCCACCAGGATGGGAAGCTCTACTGCGGCCGACACCACGCGGAGTTCTTCCGGCCACGCTGCGCCGCATGCGATCAGGTAGGCACACAAGCAACTGCGCAGGCACCGGGGGCTGCGTGTGACTGTGTCCCACTTTGAAGTCACCGGAACTGCTATGCAACGCTAGGCCTCGGCTCCATTTAGTCCGGTATCCCCGCCATACTGCACCAGCCCATTGGTCCATCTACTCCTGCATCCTGGCTCCAGCCAATGATGCTCAGAGGAAGCTGAAGATGCCCAGTTGTACAATGCTGTCCATGGTGTGTACAGAGGTAGCGGGGGTTCCTTCCTGACCCCTGCAACAACCCACCTATGCCCTGAAGCATGAAGTTTGATCATCCCCATTTTAGCATCAGAAATAAGCTCAAATCCCCCAAAATTTGCAGGAGGAGGGGTTACAACCCAGATCCAAATGCTACCAGCTTCGGGGCTCCATCTCCACCTTTGGTGTCCAGCTGAGGTCTCCCTTGTGCCTTCTCTCGCCAGCTGATCTTCACAGACGAGTGCACAGAGGCCGAGGGCAGGCGCTGGCACACGGAGCACTTCTGCTGCCTGGAGTGCGACCTGCCTCTTGGGGGGCAGAGGTATGTCATGAAGGGCGGCAGACCCTGCTGCTGCAGCTGCTTCGAGAGCCTCTACGCGGAGCTCTGCCAGGCCTGCGGCGAACTCATCGGTAGGTAGCAGGCAAACCATGCACGGCTCTGAGCTCGGTGATCACACCAGGCATCGGGGGG